>NC_133491.1:8830817-8863572 GCF_025370935.1 Choristoneura fumiferana
ATCCTTTCTGGTGGATTCCAAATATTACAGTGTGGATACGTTGCTGTAATATTTTTTTTTTGCAGGTGGTTGGACCTTGTGCAAGGTTGCCGGATTGCTACCACCATCTTGCTCGCTAATCCTGCCGTGAGCAGCAGTCTTGCACTGATGTGTTTCGTGTGGAGAGTAAACAGCCGTGAAATTACTGGCACTTGAGGTATCCCATCTTAGACCTCTACGGTTTGGCATGGTTCTGGGTGGTGGTGATCTCTTACCATCAGGAGACCCACTTGCTCGTTTTCCATCCAGTTGAATAAAAAAGAAATATTTTATAAAAATTGCCTGTAACTAGGATTTTTTTTGTAACCAGACAACCAACTAAATTTTCCCACTTACTTCACAAGGGTGGCCATGTTTATCTGTGGTAAAGGCAGCTGGTTGGCACTGAAGCAGAAGTTGCAAGTCCCTCACAGAGGAGTTTGTTTTCACTGTAGCAATGTTTTTGCCAGTCCTCAGTCCCATAGCTGTTGAAAAAAATATATTTTCTGAAACAACTAATAAAAATTACATTCACAAATATTTATTGCATTGCACAGTTGAATATAAAAATTTTTTTAGCAACACCATATGATTTTATTTTTAATAAGAATGCTTTAGCACAAGTTCTGGGAACTATACAGCTAAGATAATAAATAAGTGCAGTGCAAATCTGGCATTAGCAGGAGAAGTGTGTTATGAATTTGGCCATTGAGTCTACCAACGAGCTGAAGAATAGACACAGCGAGGTGCACTTAAGCCTCAAAAAAAAATAATATAAATGATTGAAAACAGGGTTTTTCAAATTTTTAAAGTGATTAGGAATATATAAAAACAAATGAACCTGCAGGAACGTCACCCACCTCCTGTAATGAGGTTGATGGTTTTGCCAATTGACGTCGAGGCACCAGACCACACCACCGTGGCCATTGAGGTGCCCAAACGCTCCCGTTTAGCGGACCACCAGACATTCGGTTTGGAATCCTTCGCCGCTGAAAACAGCAAATCTCCTCGCGGTTATACTTGATACTGAGTTATGGCACGCTCGTGCCCTTGCAACATGAGATGGTTTTCTGCAACAAAGTTTACTGTATAATCCATAGTACAATCTTAGCATAAAGAGATAGAAAACTGAATTTTTACTCACCATTTTATTGGATATTCACGAGAATTGCACTTTTGAGGTTTAGGATTTCCTTATTTACTAATTAAATTACGAACTATAACTAGCGATTATCATGTCAGTCATGTCAAAAAGAAAGAACAGTGTTGCCACTCAGATATTTTCTTTACCTAACGTTGCTCGGACTGTATGAGCGCTCCAATCTGGTCAAAAGGACGTCATTACGGGACATCCTGTTAAACCTATTTGTGATAACAGATCATCCTGGCCTGTCATAATATTTAAATTGTGTATTCGAATATATTCTGTCTCTCTCTGTCTTTGTCACTTCGATATAATTAAAACTGGAATATCAATCTCTGCTACCTATTTTATTTATCCAAATAAATATCAGGTTATGGCCCCAGTATAAGTGCTATGGAGACAAACGGCAAATCCTCGTCACCATCGGCGACCACAGCGGCGTCGGCACATAATAACTCTACGATTTTTCCAAGTATCGAAAAACTTGAAGGAGCAAAAAATTTTACGTCATGGTGCTTCGCTATGAAGAATGTTCTAATCATGTGCGACCTTTGGGACTGTGTAAGTAACCCCGCACAGTTTAAAGCACAAATAGGAGACGAAGCTTTTCAACGCCTTGACGCAAAAGCTATTGCAAAAATTTGCCTTTCTTTGACTCCGAGAGTTTATCCTATCGTGATGAGCGCCTTAACGGCAGAAGAAACATGGAAGAAGCTACAAGCTGCATACGCAGACAGCGGCTTATTGCGGCGACTCAACCTATTGCGAAAATTGTTTAACTCCAAGCTATCCTCGTTCAACAATATGGAAGCTTACGTGAGTGAGATACGCGCCACACAGCAGCAACTCATTGAAGTCAACGAGCCCGTTGATGACGAATTCGTAGGACTCATTATGCTAACAGGACTGACCGATCAGTACAACCCCATGGTCATGGCAATTGAAAACTCTGGAACAAAACTGACTTCAGACTCCGTAGCTGCGATCCTATTGAAAGAAGACATACGCAATTCATCATCAAAAGAGCCGGTTGCTGCGCTGCTCGCGAATTCTTCGAAGAATTCAAGCCCTCGCCCACTTGTTTGTACATACTGCAAGAAGAAAGGACACGTCGTCTCTGAATGCCGCAAGAGGAAGTGCAAGAAGATTGCTGTGACTAACTTAGTTTCTAATATTAATGATGTTACACTTTTATTATCTTTTACTACATCCCCTTTTCAGCTTCCCACATCGACCTCATGCTGGTACTTAGATTCTGGTTCGACTGCTCACATGTGCAACGACATAAGCATGTTCAGTGACCTTACATACAACTCAAGCTATGTTACTGCAGCCAACAATGAAAAAATGGTATGCAAAGGTACGGGTACAGTTCATTTAAATGTAAATAGTCAAGTTCATTCTATTTCTAACGTTCTCTTTGTGCCTAAACTAGCTGCTAACTTATTATCAGTAAGTAGCCTAGTCCAAAAAGGTTTTGTTGTAGTATTCTCGCCTAAAGGTGCTACTATTCTTCTAAGACAAGAATGCAAAGTTTCTGGTATAACAGTTGCTACTGCCAGAAATGAGAACGGCATGTATAAACTTGACGTATCCGAAACTCAAGCTCAGCTGGTAACTGACAGAAAGCTAACAGCTGTGTTATGGCATAGACGTCTTGGCCATATCAATGCCAAAACGATGAATATTTTGAAAAAGGTTCCTACCTCAGGCATAAAGTACGATGACACGTTGAATGAAACCTGCATTCCTTGTGTACAAGGAAAATTAGCAAAAAGGCCGTTTAAAAAGTCCAAAAGTAAGTCAAAAAATAAACTCGAATTGATCCATACAGATCTATGCGGACCAATGAGTACGCATTCATGGGGTGGTGCCCTATATTTGCTTACGTTTACGGACGATTTTACTCGAAAAACTTTTGGCTTTCTATTAAAGTGTAAAAGTGAAGTTTTTTCGAAGTTTGTTGAATTCAAGCATCACGTTGAAAATCAAACTGGTCTTAAAATCAAAAAATTACGATCAGACAATGGTGGAGAATTCATAAACGGACCTATGTCTACTTTTTTAAGGGAAAATGGAATTATTCACCAGAAAACTATTCCCTATAATGCACAGCAAAATGGAATCTCAGAACGAATAAATAGAACCGTAATTGAAAAAGCAAGAACCATGCTTCAGGACTCCAACCTACCAAAAGTTTATTGGGGTGAAGCTGTAAATACGGCCATCTATTTAAAAAACGTAACGCCAACTCAAGCGTTAAATAATAAAATTCCTGACGAATTATGGTATGGGAAACCGATTGATCTTTCGCATCTTCGTGTTTTTGGTTGCGAAGCGCATGCTTTAATCCCTAAAGAGAAGCGCAGCAAATTAGACTCTAAGACAAAGACTTGTATCTTTGTTGGTTACTCAAGTGAGAGTAAAGGCTACCGCCTTATAGATCCTCATAAACCTAGAGCGATAATCGTCGCACGCGATGTAGTCTTCATCGAAGACAAAGTGGGAAATCCCGTTCCAGCAGCGGAACTTACCACGCCTGCCGACACCACTCTCATTTATGACCAAGTAGAGATCGATACTTTGCAGCCACAACGCCCGCAACCAACCACCAACCATCAACCAGTAACTCCATCAGTGTCGCCACTACAACCAACATCAATCTCTACTCCCGATACTCAAATTGACAGCTTGCCTGAAATTTCAGAAGCAGAAACTTCACAAGAGTACTTGACAGCAGATACGGAATCCAGTGAATCTGCACCAACGTCTCCAGAATCAGACAGCGCGATCAATGAAACCAGATATCCGCAACGACAACGACGAGCGCCTGATAGATACAGTCCGTCGATGTTTATGGTGTCAGACTACGAGCCGGAAACGTACAAACAAGCCGTAGAAGATGCTCACAGTTCTGAATGGCAAAAAGCTATGCAAAACGAGTACGACTGTTTAATGAAACACGGGACATGGGAATTAGTGGAGAGGCCCACAGACAGAAAAGTCATCAAAAATAAATGGGTCTATAAAATCAAAAAGAATACTAACGGTGAAGTTGTTAAATTTAAAGCAAGACTGGTAGCAAAAGGCTTTACTCAGGTACATGGTATCGATTACGGAGAGACCTTCTCACCCGTAGCACGACTGTCGTCAGTCAGACTACTTCTTGCGTTTGCTGTACAACTAAACGTTCAGTTAGACCACCTCGATGTAGAAACCGCTTTCCTAAATGGTGATTTAGAAGAAGAAATCTTCATGGAACAGCCATCAGGCTTTGAAGTTAATAAAAAAGGAAAAGTTTGCCTACTTAAAAAATCGCTTTATGGTCTAAAGCAATCCCCTCGACAATGGAACATAAAGGTCTGTGAAGCTATGACTAGCTTGTCGATGACACAAGCAGCAAATGAGCATTGTATTTATTATAGACGAGACGGCAACAACATACTCGTAGTTGCAGTGTTCGTGGACGATTTTTTCATCCTCTGTAATAATGAATGCATGAAAGAGACCTTTAAGAACTCACTTAAAAAACTTTTTATCGTGAAAGATCTTGGTACTCTAAAAGATTGCTTAGGTATGCGAGTTATTCAAAATGCTGATAACATTACACTCGATCAAACTAAGTACATCGAAAGAATAATTGAAAAGTTTGGAATGACAGATGCAATTCCAATCACCACACCAATGGAAGCTGGTATGAAACTCACCATTCCTGCCAAGGAAGACGAGAGACCGGATTTACCGTACCAACAGCTTATTGGATCTCTAATGTACATTGCCATCGGGACAAGGCCTGACATATCGCACACAGTGTCTTATCTAAGTCAATTCAATGTACATTACGGGGAGGTGCATTGGAAAGCTGCCAAACGGGTACTCAGATATCTCAAGGCAACTAAAGACCTGAGCCTATGTTTCAAAAAGGAATCAAGTTATCCAGTCGGATACGTGGATGCTGACTATGGCAGCAATGTCGTAGACAGACGTTCATACACAGGATATGCCTTCAAAATGAGTGGTGCGTGCATTTCCTGGGAGTCGCGCAAGCAGCGCACACCCGCGCTCTCCACCACCGAAGCTGAATATATGGCACTTGCAGAAGCTTGCAAAGAAGCTATCTACATGAGATCACTCATCAAAGAAGTTTTCAACGTCATTCAGCCCATCACTATTTATTCCGACAATCAAAGTTCACTCAAGCTCACTAAAAATGATACTTTTCACAGTCGCACTAAGCACATAGACATAAGACATCATTTCATTAGAGAACTTTCACAGTCAGATTTTAACTTAAAGTACATACCAACCAATGACATGCTAGCAGACATACTCACTAAGCCCCTCACAAAAATCAAACATTGCAGATTCACAAATGCATTAGGTTTAGTTACGAGTAGTTAGCAAATTTTATATTTTTATTTTAATGTATATACAGGCTGTTGTTTTTTTGAACTTAACATATATTGTATATACAGGCTGTCATTATTTTTTTACTAAATATATTGTATGTACAGGTTGTTATATTTTTTGTATTGCTGTACTTTTCAATACAGGATGCTCTATTACGGGGAGGTGTTAAACCTATTTGTGATAACAGATCATCCTGGCCTGTCATAATATTTAAATTGTGTATTCGAATATATTCTGTCTCTCTCTGTCTTTGTCACTTCGATTTAATTAAAACTGGAATATCAATCTCTGCTACCTATTTTATTTATCCAAATAAATATCACTAAAGTTTTTATTTAGGTTTTTAGTGCAACCTGCATGTTGCCTAATCTAGAGCGCTCGTAAAAATTAGGCTTGACCTGGACCTGACTCGACTAACAATGCACTAAACGTTCACAGCCAAATAACTTACAAGTACTCCATTAACACAGCTCTAAATTATTCAAGTGTTATTAAGTAGTAGTTTTATGCACGGTCAAGGAGTTTAATTCGTAAGCCACCATGGAACCATTTCACAGTAAACGTCATAGTGACATCGCATTAATTATTAAATCTTAATGACTTTTCCTTTTTGGCATAAAAGGTAACGAAGCTGCAGACTTGTGTGCTAAAGAGGCCATTGAATTAGGTTCTGACAAATACAAGCAGTGTTTCCCACGCGATGCGAGAGCGCTCGCTTTACACAAATGCGTGATGCCTGGAACGCTAACTGGCAGGTTGCTCGCCTTCGTGTAGCCAAACATTATGGGATACTTCAACCAGAGCTGCCCACTAAGCCGTGGTTCTTCATATCCAGAACAATCCCAAAGATATCACGTCCACTATATTCGCTTACGTTTGGGACATGTTTGCTCCCCAGTCTTCCTTGCCAAAATACGGGTCCGAGACCATTCCATGTGTGAATGTGGCATGGACGAGGGCACCCTCGAGCACTTGTTCTTTCATTGCTCCAAAATAACCACTCCCTTATATGGCCTCCTCCCTCCCCGATTCCCTCGCCCCGTAAACATAAATTTCCTTCTTGCTCTAGCACATACCCGTCTTATTAATGTATTATTTAAGTTTATAAAATTAACAAACTATATTTGTAGGTAGTTTAACAAAATTTATGTTTGTGTTGTTTATTTTAGGTTCTCATCCGAGTACTGACCACCGGAGCTACCGTACAACGGCCAACCGATAGTGTCTTTTTCAACCTCGACATTGGCGGAATCATCGATAGTATCGATGGAGCTATATTTTTTCTAAAAATTGAATTGAATGACTTTTCCTTTAAAAAGGTTCCATTGTGGCTCATGAATTAAGGTCCTTGACCGTACATAATTAGTATATAACTACTTTTGTAAATGGTGATAGTTTGTTTGCTAACGCTACTTATTTCCTTTTTAGGGTTCCGGATTAGGAACGCCTATTTCCTTTGGTTTTGCTTTGAAAATGAACTCGTAATGAGTTAGAAACGCGTTAGTATTATTATCTGTGTTTGTGATAATTGGGTCTGTGTGACATAAACGCGATGTTTTAAATGGAAGTGGAGGAGGCTGAGGTTTACTAAGGTTTAGAGTTCATAAACTTGTAAACAAAAATTTGATCAAAAGTATATGAACATGCTTCTACGCCGTTAACAATAGATAGAGTCATGTTCAGATATTTTTGGTCAAAATTTTGCTCACAAGTTTATGAACTCAAGTGTATTTTCACGTACAGTAGCGGAGAAGTAACGTAAAAGGTTTTACTTGTAATTTATTAAAAAAATCGTGATGTAATAAGTACATTGGTTTGTGGCATTGGAGTCGTATATGTACCTAGAAGTCCTACAGACTTGCCTAAAATGTTATAAGACGTCAATATTTTGTTTGCGTAACACCACTAGATGTGGCACTGGTCTAATGATTTGGTCATGTTTGGTCTAGTTTTAATTGGTGTTCCGTACCTCAAAAATAAAATAAGAAATCCTTATAGGATCATTATATTGTCCGTCCGTCCGTCCGTCAGTCCAGGCCCATAAACTATGAAGTCCAAAATTCGAACTTCGTATCTTACCGTCCCGCTGACGCTAATATTATTTAATACGAGAGTGAGAGGAACGGTACGATAAGAACTTCGATTTTCGAATTTCGTAGTAGCCCCGCAGCCCCTTTTTCTCAGGTGAAGGTATCAAGCTGAAATTAATATCAAATAAGTACGCAATCCTTGAAACAGTGAAATAAATCAGAACTTCTATTCTATGTTATCAAAAGATACAGTTATCATTAGAAAAATATTATGTAATCTTTTCGTAATGGCTACGGAACCCTATTTTGGGCGTGGCCGACACGCTCTTGGCCGGTTTTTCTGCATATCGTCATACGGGTATTAAGTAAGTAATTTCATATCAAATGAATTTGGTCTTTATTCAAGCCTCATTAATTACCCAAAAGCAAGAGTGGATGCGTATAGTCTACGTCGAATCAAAATTTGTGGCGTTATCTGGGAAAAGGTACCTTGTTGTCGGTATTGAGTTATTGATATCCCCATAATCTACATACATTTAGCTATCGAACCATGTAAGAAACATGCATGTAGGTTTAATAGATATATTTTTTTTAAATGTTGAAGCTCAAAAGCCAGAAAAGGTGATTATGAGAAAATTGAATTCAAACTTATACACCCAATAAAAGTATGTTATTGTTGGAAGTTACATAGATGACATGCTATTTGAGGAGTATATTGTACGGGCTTTCAGGCTTCAAGAACAATTTTGTAAACGGTTTTCCTTGCCAAAGTGCATAAAGAAAAAAAAAGGTGGATGGATTTTTTACATTTTTTCTCTATTTATAGTATATTTCCATTGGATTTTATCGAAGGAAAAAATATTATGCGTAATTGGACACTAAATAAGAACTACTCCGTTTTGAATTAACGTTGTTTATTATATAAAAAAATACTTTAACAAAAATAACTTTGTTGTTTACAAATGTAATTAAACAGTCAAAATCAACAAACTTTTATATTTAGTACGCTAAAACATAGCCAAATGAGACCAAATTGCCTCAACAAATCTTAAAAAACTAGTTTTTTCAGTCTCAAAATTCAAGGTAAAGTTTAGTAAAAAGTTGGTACAATCACTATATATTTTCTAAAAGGTACCTTATCGTCGGTGGTAAAATATTTAGTGATTATGAAGTGATATCATTTGAAAACGACTAATAACTTACGATTAATTTTAATAGTCTTAATTTAAAAACACTGTAGTATTAAAACTCTTACCAAAAACCTATAATTTTGTCTCAACACACTAAATGATTAACGTATTTGACAAGGTACCTTATTGTCGGACATAAAATGTTTAGTGACATAGTTAAGAATAAGATCTAAAAAAATGCTTTTGATTTGTAGTTGTAACTATTAATCGTTATTATTATTACTATAAATCAACCTCTAAAGACCAGCAGGTGGTAGGACCTTGTGCAAGGTCCGCCCGGATTGCTACCACCATCTTGCTCGCTAATCCTGCCGTGAATAGCAGTGCTTGCATTGTTGTGTTTCGGCGTGGAGAGTAAGATAGCCGGTGAAATTACTGGCATTTGAGGTATCCCATCTTAGGCCTCTAGGTTGGCAACGCATCTGCAATACCCCTGGTGTTGCAGGTGTCTAAGGGCGGTGGTAATCTCTTACCATCAGGTGACCCACTTGCTCGTTTGCCATCCAGCCGAATAAAAAAAAGACAAATTGGCGTAAATCGTCAATAAGGGCCTAATCACACTAGCGATTCGCGGGAGAGTTGAAAGCGAGGCAAGCGAGGCGCTGCGAGCGTATAACGATTTCGCCGCAAGCGCGCAACGATGTCGCTGCTGCGAGCGCATGGCAAGTTCGCTGCTTTAGCGCCAAAAACGCCATATTGTAGACTTTCGTATAATAAATAGGGCGTCTTCGGCGCTAACGCAGCGAACTCGCAGCGACATCGTTGCGCGCTCGCGGCGATATCGTTTCATGCTCGCGGTGAAATCGTTACGCGCTCGAAGCGAACTCGCTGCGCGCTCACCTCGCTTTCAACTCGCCCGCAAATCGCTAGTGTAATAAGGGCCTAACTGGCTACCGCCTAAGGGTGGCCAGTTATTGATGATTTACCTTACTCTAATTAAACGCATTTTATGATGATTTTTGACGTTTTTTACGCGCCGACAAGCACCGCAATGGGCCCGCGTGGGAACTAATGTCCAAGCTCTCTCATTCTGAGAGGAGGCCTGTGCCCAGCAGTGGGACGTATAGGCTAAGATGATGATGATGATGATGACGCGCCGACAAAGTACCGACGTCCGACACGTCTTCCAAACCGATACCGAGCGCACAGAAAGCATTCAAGAGCGGCACCGACAATAAGGTACCTTTCTTACTAAACTTTAAGGGATGTTTTAACTCATAAAAAAACGATTTAAAAACTTGTGTCTCTGTCAAATTAAAATTTAGACCCTGCTTATTAATATAGAGTAAAAAAAGAAAAAATGGTTTTAATGTATTTTACTTCAAGCGCGATTATCTCGGAAACTAGAACCGACAACAAGGTACCTTTTACCAGATAACGCCACATTTATGTAATACTTATAACATTGAACAAAGAATGTTCCGTACTAATTTGTGGATATGTCATAGTATAGTAGATTAATATTTCAAAATAACTTTTTGCGAGCCATGAAATCATGTTTTTTGCAGCTGATTTTGTCTATGAATTTTGGTGAGCGATCGTTCGCCCGTTGATGTCTTTTATAAGGAACCTAACAAGGTTGTCCTTGATTAAACTTGTCTTTAAGATTCACATCAATCAGTACAATTACAATAATTCAATCGAATTTATTTCCACTTGCCCTTGTCTTGGAGACGCTAATTGGACAATTTCCGCCGATGTGAACGCTGTGTACTGTATGTCGACTTCATCGGTGCTCAAAATACTTGACGCTCCACAAAGATGCGTTTCCACCTAGGTATAATGTGCCCTCGCATGTGTAATGTTTTGTGAGAAATGTGTTTTTCATTAATCAATAGAAATGCTGTGATTAAGCCTCTAGTAAAATATTACCAAATAATTTAGTTTTGTTTTTTATCCGACTGCCCGAAGGAAGGTTATGTTTCTCTAATATGGGGAATCTAATAGGAAGATTTTTCCAGGAAGATAATAAGTTATTTTAAGCAACGGTTTGGAAGTTACGCATCCAGAAAATGACGCTTCAGCCATTTTGCGTCACTGTGCTTACGGCATTTTTGTGGGCACATTTTTGCTAAAACGGTAGATTCCTTTACAGTTTCCAGAGTATCTAGCAGAAGTACAATTCACTTATTACAATTCACAAAGTTACAATTCTTAAAAATATGACCAAGAAAATGAGGCGGTTGAAGCGCTCGAAAAATGATCCGTCGGCGTTTTTCGAACAACGCGATAAAATCGTAACGCTTGAGGCTGAGGCAAGCATTTTTATCATCAAAAATTGGGAAGCTTTAGCCATGTTCGCTTAGCCTCACACGCTTAGGCTCATAAAACCTATATGACATTTCTTTATTTTTTTAATTATTATTACTTAGACTGTGCGTAGTAAACAAGGTGGGAGCGCATTTTTTCACTTTTTAAGTCCTATTATCGAAAGTCCGAAAAATTTTCTCATACCATTTTACATCATAATGATCACTCTTCATTATCATTTTTTTAATACTAACGATTGAAACTCATAATCATCGGAATTCATAATATAACTATTCATACACCTTGTTTATAAACCCCCTTGCAAAAAAATAGGCACCTATGGTTTTTCAGATTTTCAGGCATTGAAGCTTAGAAAGTAAGCTTTCATGCACATAAAATACAAAAACCATAGGTGTCCGTTTTTTTTGCAAGGGGGTTTACTAATATTGGTTTTCATATATTTTCTTATACTAACGATCGAAACTACTAATCATTCTAATTCATAACGCCAATATTCATAATTTTGCTAATACTAATATTTTTTTTCATATATTTCTTAATCATAAGTGTTATATATAATACGCATTATTGAAATTCAGAATGTCAATAATCATACATCTGCTGTATAAACATATATTTAAGTATTGTCATATATCTTTTAATCCTTAGTGTAAATAAAATTGGATAGGTAAAAATAAAAAAACCGGCCAAGAGCGTGTCGGACACGCCCAAAATAGGATTCCGTAGACATTCCGAAAAAAACAAGTAATATTTTTCTAAGGATTTCGTATTTTATACGGAATCTTCCAAGTTTAGGTAAATTTTATACCTTAGGCTGCTATTTACTCTTAAACTACTAATAATTCTCAAGCAAACTTAGCCGTTATAGTTTTCCTTGAAAGTTTGATATACTTACTACCATCCTGATTTTTTGCAAATTTTTCCACTCACCGGTTTAGATTTTAGAGGGGGCACTTTCAAGTTGTTATATTTGCACTTTCAAGTTGAATATTTCGCAAAGAAATCACTGAATCGAAAAATCGTCTTAGCAAACCCCTAATGGTTTTAAAAGACATATCCAATGATACCCCACACTATAGGGTTGGATGAGAAAAAAAAACCCCACTTTACGTCTATGGGAGGTACACAAAAAAAAAATATTGAGTTTTTTATTGTACCATTTTGTCGGCATAGTTTATATATATATCCGTGCAAAATTACAGCTTTCTAGCATTGATAGTCCCTGAGAAAAGCCGCGGACGGACAGACAGACAGACAGACAGACAGACAGATATGGCGAAACTATAAGGATTTTGTTTTTGCCATTTTGGTTCCGGAACCCTAAAAATAGGCAAGAGTAACGGATGCTCGGAAGAGACGGGTGTACTCGTACTCTCTTTTTTCGGCGAAATATATTTGGCCAAATTGTCAAATAACATTGGAAAGTTTTACTTCAAAATTTGTGCGAGCAAGCGAAGCGAGCAAGCTAGACGGTTCGGAGTAGAAGCGACTTGGATCGTTTAGGTTTAGAAGGCTAAGGCCATAGCCTACGATGTTAGTTTTTTTTATAGCAGCAAATACTATAACTGCAACTAGGAAAGTAGGTTGGATGCCATTCAATATGTTGCTAAATTAAGGTACGTATGCCAATTGCCAATCAGTACATTTGACGAACACATAAATATGACATCTTAAAAAAATCGTAGGTAATAATTTGCATAGTAAGAATTAGGTAGTTATGAAAAACAATTATTATGAGTTGAAATAGTAAGTAAGTAAGTAATCATTTATTGCAGATAAGTAGGGTTTACAGGAGGGCTGATACATGGAAATAACATACAAACATTCTTGCCAAAGAAAAAACAACAGTGAAAAACAATAACAATAGTAGCAAGTTCATGAACGTACATTAACAGCTCTTCATACACAATACTTTTTCACTGGCTCCTACACTAGGCGAGGCCTGTCCCGTAGGTAGCCAATTCCGAGAGAGTGAATACATAGTGAGCGCGAGAAGTACAACAGCAAATTCAGTCTTACTTAACTTTACATTTACATAATAAAAAATAAGGATTACATATACAAAAATTACATTGAAAAACTTTTTAGTTGGTAGTTCCGGTTATAATTAGTCCCTAGCAATAAATTAAAACAAAAATAAAACAAACATAAACCTATGACTTTGAGTACGTGCGTGCGTGCGCGCGCGCGCGTGTGTGTGTGTGTGTGTGTGTGTGTGTGTGTGTGTGTGTGTTTGTATGTGTGTTTGGGTGTGTGTGCGCGTGAGTGTGTATATGTGTGTTAAGAAATTACTTTCAGAAGTTCCTCAATGTCCTCATAACAGAGAGATTTGAGCCATGTTTGCAATTTGAATTTAACTTCTCTTGTGGTGTAATCTTTCAAAGGAACTCTGACACATACTTTATTGTAGATAAAGGGGTAGAGAAACGGACCGAAACGCTTTGCAAAAGCTGAGCGGGTCGATGGCACAGGTATTCTAAAAGTACGTTTCCGCAGCAGAGAGTTGTAGATAGGAGATCTTAAAACTTCCGCGTGCATCTTTGACACGGCGCCTAAAATGTATAAGCCTCGAACACTGAGGACATCCATTTCCTTGTAAACAAGAATGGTCGAGTACCTAATACGCTTCCTTAGGATGACCTTCAGCACCGCCCGCTGAGCTCTTTCCAGCAGAAGCATGTGTGTCTTCGCAGCTCCACCCCACGCAGCTATGCAATACGATAGGACAGATTGACAGATGGAGATGTACACTATTCTAAGTAATTCCTTATCCGCAGAATTACGTAAGTTTCTGAAGACATATATTAGCTTGCGCACGCGATTTACAGTTTGTAATATGTGCTGCTTAAAATCGAGCCTTTCATCAAAGACGATACCAAGGTACTTTACAGTACAAGTTCTGTCAATTTTCTCACAGGTACAAACGGGAGCTTGACGAGCTGGTTCATTACATGTATGCAGAGCTATGTCAAGGACATTGGGTGGTGCTGAGGCTTTTGACTTGTGAAAACAAACATATTTGGTCTTAGACACATTTAGTGTTAGCAAATTTGATTGCAGCCACTCTGCTAATATACTCAGGCTCGTATTAGCCAACTCAGATACCTCATACCATGTGTCATGATTAAAAATTATGGCGGTGTCATCTGCATAGCATATTACGTCAGTGTTAGGAGTATTAATATTTAATATATCATTCATATAGATAATGAAAAGTGTAGGCCCCAATATACTCCCCTGGGGTACACCAAAAACTGTTTCCTGACGATTACTAATATTTTGATCAATTTTCACACACTGTGTTCGATGCGTCAAGTAACTCTTGAACCAAACCCAGGCATTTCCCCTAACCCCAGCCAATTCAAGCTTCTTTAGTAGAATAGGAAATAGAAACCGTGTCGAAGGCCTTAGTTAGGTCCAGGTAGACGCCCAGACAAGCTCTACCTGCATCTAAATACTTCTTATTATTGCCATTATTAATAAGAAAATTATGATATTGTCTGTTATAAAGGAAAAATTTATGAGAAACAACATTATGAGTTGAGATGTGTTCTTAGTATGACATTATGAGTAAAAAAAATATGAACACTGTCTGTTATGAATTCCGAAATTAGTAATAAAAATATATGAACAAAAAAAGTATGTTTTTTTTATGAAGAGTGATTATTATGAACACAAATCGGTAGTAAAATAAAAAATAGGACTAAGAATTTCATGAGAGTCAATATGGACTCAAACAGGGCATATTGATCGCAGATATGAATTATGTATTTATGCTAATTAGTTAATCCTGTTCCAATCACACATTTAATCAAAATTCTATAATGAAGTAGAACTAGGGTTATATTTTAAATGTAGCCTTAATGAACATAAGGCCTTTTAATTTTGAGCAGCCTGTGGCAGATCGTATCCTTTTGCGACTGTATTGTTTTTTAACTAAGGATAAGGCGTTTACGCTTATTTACTAGTATACATTATTAGGTACTATGATATAGAGAATATGCATTTCCGGCTTGACCACAGAGCTAATAATAAGTAGAATAGAAATGTGAAGTGAGCTTAAAGCACAACTAGCACAAGGCTATTATCTAGCTATGAAGTCATGCATTGTACACATTTGACGCTTCTAAAACTGAGCTTAAAAATAAATCTAGTTTTGTTCAAATCTGAAAAGAAAGTTGCCTTAGTTAGTGGTTATTTATTTACAAAATGGTCTTCCAAATTTACATATTCCTAATTTGGATTAATATTTAGATATTGACATTAGACTTAGAGCCCAATAACAGGTGCAGTTAAGGAAGATATCATTTGATTGCAAGTGCCGTAGGGTTTATAGTAGAATAAGTATACGAAACCAATTTATCAATATGCCACATACCTATTCCTTGGTGAAAAAAAATAAGAAATAAATCATACTTATCTACTCGTAGAAAAAAAATGAGCGCCCACCCCACAGCGCTTCTATTTACGTCCACGTGCCTGATGAGTACTTTAGATGACGCCGCAACGTGTAGTTTGGGAGCTTGCTCTAATTAATTACTTGCGCAAGCGCAGCTTAAAAGTTCTATGTTCACGAGTGCGACAGTTCCTAGATTGGCAATACTGATGCCGAACATTCGAGTGAATGCAAGGCAATGCTATAAATACGAGCTGCAACAGACCGCGGCTTACTCCAGCCCATTGTTGAGGAGCCGCGATGCACGCGCACGGGGTAAATGTTAAGTAACTTGCTCTTATTTTAATGACGCCATCATGATCATTCATTAAACCATTATCAAGCCGCTATTCTTATAATTTGCAGAAGTTAAAGTTTATTTTTAAGTACATGTGTGTAGATGATGTGTATTCCTTAGCCCGCAGTTATTGTTATTGGTTAACCATAGGCCCAAATTAGTGCCTTTTCCTGCCTTTTCACACAAACACACTGGTTGTCAGTGCCGGGTAACTTACAAGTAGGTACATGTGAAAGCTACTGTACTCTTATACCCTTGCACGAACACTATCGGAACCCTTTCGACTGACAAGAAGTAATTTAATTATCTTAGTTTTGGTGGATTGTTTCATATCAAATGAAATGGTGCTTAGATATTTCGGATGCCTGCATGATCACTGATAATCTAGTATTTAAGTGCACTTCTTTCTTCCCCAGCTACTCCTACTCCCAGTGGCCGCCATGAGCATTATAGTGACGGACCCACCACCCACCGGCGACGAGTACAAATACTCGTACGACATCGAGGACCCAAGTACCGGTGACACGAAGAGCCAGCACGAGGTGCGCCGCGGCGACGTCGTCAGTGGCGCGTACTCTGTCGTGGACCCCGACGGGACGCGGCGCACTGTCAAATACAGCGCCGACCCCACACACGGCTTCACAGCATTCATACACAACGAACCAGTCCTACCTAAGTCAGCACAGTATCAGGACATCCATCAGGTTACAAAACAGCCACTTAGACCGGTTGCTTACGGCCTTTATCCTAAAACGAATTATGAAGCACCGACCTTCTTTTTCACTCCCGCTAACGAAATTAATTCCGAGCGTGAGATATTTGCACAAGGACAGTATTTCAAGCCAAATGCCGATAAGAGATTAATTCAATTAGTGTAGAACGGTAGAGTAGCGTAGTCACAGATAACTACCAGGTAGCTATAGATATCGGTACTGAATGCTACAGTATTGTTTCACCATAGCGCTCTTAAAGTTGTCCTATAAATGTGATATTAGCAAGTTTGTTATAGTGTCAGTAGTCCTAGTATTTTCGGCCGCAAACTGCAGGGCTACTACGAAACTCGAAACTCGAATCTCGTATTAAATAGTATTAAGTGTCAGAGGGATCGCACGATACGAACTTCGAGTTTCAAGTTTCGTAGTAGCCCTGCTGAGCCTAGGTATACTACGAAGTGCAAAATTCGAACTTCGTATCTTGCCGTCTCGCTGATACATATTATTTAACACGAGAGTGAGAGGGACGGTATGACACGAACTACGATTTTCGAATTTTGTAGTAGCACTTTAGGGATGCCAGCGGGCAGAAGGGTGGGCCGTGGATGGGCCGCACCGCAGCGAGCATTTTCTTTGTTCATTGCACGTCCGACACGCTCGTCGCATAGTAGTTACCATCCATCTCATTCTCATATTTAGAGCCTTGGAGAGACTTGGAGGAGGCCTATGTCCAGCAGTGGACCTTACAGTGCGCGCAATGAACGCGGGTAGCCATGCTTCCCAATGGTATTTATTTCGCTTTCTTAGTGCGTTGTAAAAGTGGAGTTAATAAATATGTATTACTTAGTTGTATTGTTGTTTTATTTATTTCCGGTTTTAAGTTGACCACACAAGGCATGGATTGATGAGTTAACTATATTTACTCTCTGTAGAAGATGCATACGGACGACGGACGTAATTCAATGTAATGCATCATGTAATGTAAATGCAAAATATATTACTATCAGTCAATATGTTGAAAAAAAAACATGTTTTGCGGGAAATACTATTTTAATACGCGGTGCGTACACCATAATTTATCTCGTACAGTTGACTGTTAAGTAACGGCTATTACCTCAGACTTACAGAATTAAAGCATTTATGATAGTAATTGTGAACTGTTCCGGCGCGATGCAGTATAGTGACCGCACTAGTCAAGGTCGTGGTTCGACGCTTAGTGGGTGAACAGTACCTAGCCTAAATTAACAAAAAAGTGAAACCGACTCCAAAAAAATAAAATAAAAAATGGAACCGACTACAAAAACCTTGAAAATATTTTTCTAGGTAGGTACGTACTAGACATTATGGAACATAGAACCTCCTCCTTTTTTGAAGTCGGTTAAAAATATACCTAAAGTTGGAATATTCCGTACAAAATGCGAAATTCTTAGAAAAATATTACTTATTTTTTTCGTAACGGCTACGGAACCCTATTTCGGGCGTGTCCGATACGCTCATGGCCGGTTTTTTTAATTTTATAGCTAACAGATTTATTTTATTATTTTGTATTAAGCTAATTATTAGTTTTCATTCGTTAGGCGTATTGTTACAATATACAAAAAAAATGTAACCCTCCATATTTTCCACCAACAACCAACGACCAACGTCGACAATCGTTTTTAGCTACGTTTCCTTCCACTAGAAATGTGCGAGAATGTGTTGCGAGGGATGTGTTTTTCATTAACCAATAGAAACGCTCCATTTGCACATCCTCACACAGCACATCTCTGGTGATAGAGCGAGGCGAGGTAAATGAAGCGTTTCTATTGGTTATTGAAAAATACATTCCTCGCAATATACAATCCTCGCACATTTGAGGTGGAAACGCTGCTGAGTTACATAACTGAACTTAAGAACATACGGTCTAGTCACTAAAAATTACATATTTGAATATGCAAAATGTTAGACGGTATCCTTATCATTACTCCTTCCTAACACGATTGTATTTTCAAGATGACAAGCCTTTTCTAGCCCTTGCTTATCCAGAGACATACCAAACTACATTAAAACCACAGTCAAAGTATAAATATAAATATTATCAAGCAACAGCGTCCGTTAGAAGAGGAGCGGCGCGACGGGGCACAGCTCGAACCAGTAGCCGCAGTTGCAGCGTTTGGGCTCGCCCTGGTGCAGCCACATCCACTCGATGTGGTTGGTCCATTCGTTGCACTTGCAGCCCACGAGACGCTGGTTGAACGCGCTCGGCATCAGGTTCGGACGCTCGCGAGTGCCTGGACCTACATGTAACATACTTTTAAAAAAAAAAATAATGCGATAGAACATAACATAAATACTTATACCTTTCCGACAGAAAACAGTTTGTGAAGAGCAAAAGTTGTATGGCGACATACTTAATCTTTAAAAATGCATGTTTTAGCTGGGAGTCGTCTTGTTGAATGACGGCTTTTTTAATATTGTGCCTCGACCATGCAATTCTGAAGCAATGCGCATTGTTTACTAGTTTTCATTACTAACTAAATATTACGAAGCAAGTAGATGAACCTGAATCTGACGGTGGCCCATATAAGTCGATATGAATACTCGAAATTACCAAAAATTTAGTAACAGAGCGGAATTGCATACCTGAGTAATTAGAGACACTGTATGAACAAGATGACAATACATACATCGATAGCACTCCGCGCCTTAACAGCAGAACAGAGAACCAAAAAACAAAGCGACGGTGACTATTATCAGAGTCGGATCTACAATTTGGCCATTTTGGGGTTGTTACGTCAAAGTCAATATAAAACAGTATATTTTGGCTTTGGCACAATAATTGCAGATCCAACTCCAGTAAATAATAATCTAAAGATACCTCTCTTAACACAAAGCATGCGGAAGGGGTCGCAGTCTCCGGCCAAATGCGCCAACAGCTCTCGCTTCTCGTTGCCAGTCACGTGGTCCAAAGGGTCAAGGAAGGAGCCGTAGGCGCGCGCGTCGTCCCGGCGCGGGAACGCGCGACGTCGCAGCGGCAACGCCTGGCGCCATAATGGCAACGCTCGACGCCACGGCATGTCCTACTTGTCCGGCAGTAAAATTAGGCATCATCAAATAGTGATATGGTCACATAAATTAGACTTAGGTGGTGCCACCGTTTATGGTACAGTATATGGACGATCGAGCTTCGCTTGCGCTAAAGCTGGAAAATATGTTTTCTCGGAGATAAGACCAAGCCAGATCGATTTTTCGCGTCCAAAAGCCGCCCCTCCATAGCAAATTTCGTCAATATCGTTAAAGCCGTTTCTGAGAACACCGATATAAATAAATAAAAAATTGCTCTTTTAAAGATATACAGTTTAATTATTCCTACAAATTAATAAGAATTCAAAACATGCATAAGTAAGTAAAACTAAAAAACAGTTATTTGTTTTTTAGTTTGATCTTGATCAGCCGTCGAAAGCCAAGGAATAAGTCTATCAAGATCAATACTTACGTGTTTTTATGCAATTTAATATTAATTAATCCTTCTCCGTTCAATTAATTACTTTGTAAATCGTTATATATTGTATTTACAATACGTTGACATAAATAGACTTATAGGTTTGACGGCAAAGACACAAGTGACATACCTAACGTCAGCGAAAAACGGGTTGTCTACTATTCCTAATTCGAAATCCCTTGTTGGTTTGCAACGAAAAGTTTCTTGCTATAATTTTACACAACTATTAAGGTGCGAAGCTAACCATACTTGATATTAGATATATTTAAATTGTCCCCAAAGACAATAATTATTTATTACATCAGCGCCGAACAAAAATGACGAAGCAAGGACGAGCCGCCCAAAGAAAGCCGCCCGCCATGCAAGTGAACTTTACATGCTCGAAATCAATCCAAGCTTGTTTGTTCTCATTCAAATATAATACGGATCAATTCAGTACACCACCATAGCGAGAAGAGATTAATACTAAGATGTTCAGATTGGGCAACTCTCAAAAACAACCGGTTTATATGAACTCTACAGCTGCCACAATGCTATAATCAGCTATAATGCAACGCCTGAGGCGGTCGAGACGCGTATAAAAAGTTCGCAAGATTCAATTGAGGCACATTCAACTTGAGGTATACTCACAGTGAAGTCACAGTCATCTCTCCCAAAATGGCTTTCAAGGTACGACCGAGCTTTAGCCTTTAGCTTGAAGCTAATTGCTATATACGATTGTTTATACCACGCTGTACTGTCAAGGTCCATTGTTTAGACTTACCTATCATCTAAATGTGCGGTTCTTACAATACTTAAAAGTTTTTATTTACTTTCATTACGCTATTAAGGCCCTTCTAAGCAAATGACCCTGTTAAATATTCATTTTTGTTCACAGACGAAACATATATTTACCGCAAGTTGTTTTTAGTCGACTTCAGGGAGCTTTTTACTTTCACATAAATTTATTTTAAAACTATATCTTTTCTGTTTGGTTCTCTATTCAACTTCGACTATTTCTTATAGAAAAAACAGTGGCGAACAGCCCTCGGAAATTGCTTACAGGAGCTTAGGGATAAAAATAGTTCATTAACTTTGCCCATACTTGTAAGTCTAATAATGATAATGAAAAACTGTTTTATTTCAGCTGGTAGTGCTGGTGTGCGCGATCGCGTCAGTCCGCGCGGGAGTGGTTGCCCCCGCCGTGTACTCACATGCGGCCCCGCTCGCGTACGCGGCGCCCGCGCCGGTCGTGCACGCCGCCCCAGTAGCCTACCACGCCGCCCCCGTCGCCAAGGTCGTCGAAGAAGTCAACACGCACCCGCAGTACAGCTTCGCGTACGACGTGCAGGACGGACTCACTGGGGACTCTAAGACCCAGCACGAAACTAGGGATGGTGATGTCGTACACGGATCTTACTCTGTTGTCGACCCCGATGGCACCAAACGCACCGTGGAATACACCGCTGATGACCACAATGGTTTCAACGCTGTTGTGCATAAGGAACCTCTCGCCGTGAAAGTGGCCGCACCCGTTGTCGCTAAGGTTGCCGCTCCGGTCGCTTACCACGCCGCCCCGATCGCCTACCACGCTGCCGCTCCTGTAGTCGCTAAGGTAGCCGCTCCGGTGGCCTACCACGCCGCCCCCGTTGTCCACGCCGCCCCAGTAGCCTACCACGCTGCCCCCGTTTACCATCACTAATTTGGGACCACTGAAGTGCTAGTCATTATCTTAACCCATTGAAATCTTAATTTATTGTTTAATGCAACCATAACATAAAAATTAAAGATCTTTTTTTAATTTGATTTATTTTATTTACCTACCCACCTGCTTTCAAATAAAATACCGGCCAAGAGCGTGTCGGACACGGCCAAAATAGGGTTCCGTAGCCATTACGAAAATATTAAGTAATATTTTTCTAAGGATTTCGTATTTTATACGGAATCTTCCAAGTTTAGGTATATTTTATACCTTAGGCTGCTATTTACTCTTAAACTATTAATTAACGTTTATGTCACACAGACCCAATTATCACAAACACAGGTAATAATACTAACGCATTTCGAACTCATTACGAGTTCATTTTCAAAGCAAAACCAAAGGACATAGGCGTTCCTAATCAAATGACGTGCAAAGGGTAATCTTGGTAAGTAGTCTAATGCCGTCGCTTTATGTTTTTGAAATAATCATGTATGTTAGGAAGAACGTATGTGATTTTCCCACTAACGTCGATAAGCCAAAGGCTACTAGAAACACAGGGAAGCTTAAAGTTCCATCTTACAGACTGGCTAAAATCAAAAAGTCTTTTCTGGGAAATTGCATACGTTTTTATAATAAAATTCCAAAAAATATTATAAATGAAACGGATACAAAATTCAGATCTATTGTCAAGAAGACATTAATATCAAAGGCGTATTATAAAGTTAATGATTATATCATGGACAGGGATATTTGGAAATAATTCTGATCCGCATTAGCGATCCCTTCAAATAGCGAACCTACTGTGTTAAAAATAAAGTTGTGTTAAATACTTGTGATGTATACATATCATTTAATAATATTGTAAATCTGTTTAAAAAAATATATATATACCTCGTTGAGTTCCTGGTCGGATTCTTCTCAGCAGAGGTTTTTCCGAACCGGTGGTAGATATTTTTTGACATTCATAAGTGCTTGTTATAGCCTAAATTGAATAAAGATATTTTGACTTTGACTTTGACTTTGAATGTTGAATTGACTTCTATTTGTCATACTGAGCTCAAACTTGGCATGTTTAAGTATACTCACAAAGTAAGGTTCCTAAAAATGACGAGTTTTAAAGATTTTAGTTTATCTTAGCGCTATGTTTTTTGCCGCTTTTATTGTGCACTATTTATTTTGTACAATATAGAGTTTACTTATTTACGTACACAGGTACAATTATTATATTTTTTTTATTCTGTGGACTCTTAGAATTATTAAAAACCGGCCAAGAGCGTGTCGGATACGGCCGAAATAAGGTTCCGTAGCCAATACGAAAATATTTACTAATATTTTTCTAAGGATTTCGTATTTTATACGGAATCTTCCAAGTTTAGGTATATGTTATACCTTAAGCTGCTATTTACTCTTAAACTACTAATAATTCTCAAGCAAACTTAGCCGTTGCTAGCCGTTTCTTGTATAGTTAAACGTTAAAATATTTGAACTGTCCATTATTTTTTGTCTTCTCTTTTGGAGTGTCTTATAAATCACAAATGCATTTCATAGTTTCATAGTGAATGCGTGCGTTTTCGAACTTTAAACATGTTTTTAGACTTTTGTATCGATTAGTATACCTTATTACTACCATTACCTTATTACCTACCATTAGACCATTACCTACATTTTATTATGTAGTATTTATCAATGACTGGGTACTTCATATAAAACGTCATTTCAATGTGTCTATCTATCACCATAAAAATAATATTGTGAAATATAGGAAGAACAGGTAGGTAATCTATAAATACTACAAATATTTTCCTGGAATCTGCCTGTTTGCTACCACCATCTTGCTCGCTAATCCGGCCGTGAAGCAGCAGTGCTTGCCCTGTTGTGTTTCGGCGTGGAGAGTAAGACAACCGGTGAAATTACTGACACTTGAGGTATCCCATCTTAGGCCTCTAGATTGGCAACGCATCTGTAAAACCCCTGGTGTTGCAGATGTTTATGGGCGGTGGTGATCTCTTACCATCAGGAGACCCACTTGTTCGTTTGCCATCCAGTCGAATAAAAAAATCTCTCTACCAAGCTAATAGGCATCTACTTATCGGAACTTTATGTATTTCAATAGCACTTTTCACATTAGTGAGGGCGATCCGATGTTGCTGTCAGCGACGACACAATTATCGGCCTTTCAGCCAAGATTTCGATAGAGTCCGATATATTTAATATGGTATAATGTAGGCTTCTTTTTCTACTCAGACTAGCGACTTAGAATTCGAACAGTTAGACGCAACAATCAGCCAAAACGGTAGAATATTCTCGGTCCGAAGTAATCTGAACTACTTAGCTCTATATCTCTATCCTTTTGTAGCTACGTGATAAAATCGTATCCAATATTCCTATCAAAGTTTCTTCAATAAGAGTCTAGGAGCATACTTTTAGTTCCCATCTACGTCTTTTATTCATACAGTCTGACAAAAATACGTCTATAGTCTTTTGAAGCGCCCTTTTTATGCAGTGCATGCACAAATTAATTAATAGGTATAACATGTATTGTATTGTGTTCAAGGCCTCTAGTATGATGCTTGTAAGTACAATGACAACGGACTCAAGTCCGTGTCCGGAATGCTCGGATTGGAAGAGCTCATTACTTATCTCCGTATATTTTTTTTTATAGTAGGCATTCAATGTTTTACTTCCAATACGTGTTACAAAATAACCCATAAAATATAATAAGTGATTAAAGTGAAAAATATTGTTAACCCTAGTAAGCTGTCAGAGGGTTATCAAAGATTTTTTTAAATGTTTTTTGTGGAAAGTCTTTTACGGTGGTACTACGGTTTTTAGATATTGTGAATGGACTCTTTATTAGGGTTAATTTAACCCTCTGTTCGCTTTACATGTATTTTTGTGAGACTGTATACATAAAAGACGTAGATGGGAACTAAAAGTATGCTCCTAGAATCTTATTGAAGCAAGTTTGATAGGAATATTGAATTCGATTTTATCACGTTGCTACAAAAGGATAGAGATATAAAGCTAGTTCAGATTACTTCGGACCGAGAATATTCTACCGTTTTGGCTGATTGTTGCGTCTAACTGTTCGAATTCTAAGTCGCTAGTCTGAGTAGAAGAAGAAGACTTCATTATACCATATTAAATATATCGGACTCTATCGAAATCTTGGCTGAATAATTGTGTCGTCGCTAACAGCTACATCGGATCTCCCTTACTAATGTGAAATGTGCTATTGAAATACATAAAATTCCGATAAGTAGATGCCTATTAGTTTGGTAGAGAGACTGGATGGCAAACGAACAAGTGGGTCTCATGATGGTAAGAGATCACCACCGCCCATAAACATCTGCAACACCAGGGGTATTGCAGATGCGTTGCCAACCCAGAGGCCTAAGATGGGATACCTCAAGTGCCAGTAATTTCACGGGCCGTCTTACTCTCCACGCCGAAACACAACACTGCTGCTTCACGGCAGGATTAGCGAGCAAGATGGTGGTAGCATTATTAATTAAACAGGCGGATTCAGGGAAAATATTTATAGTATTTATAGATTACCTACCTGTTCTTCCTATAGTTCACAATATTATTTTTATGGTGATAGATAGACACCGAAATGACGTTGTATATGAAGTCCCTAGTCATTGATAAATACATAATAAAATATAGGTAATAGTCTAATGGTAGGTAATAAGGTAATGTGGTAATCAAGGGCGGATCCACCGTTGTGGGCACGATGTGCATGCCCACAACCCGAGACTTGTGACGACCCATTTCTAAAATTTGTTCATGAGTCATGATTGTTCATGAACGAGTTCGTGCTCCGACTCGCGCTTGGCCGATTTTCGAGTGGCTGTGACCACAACCTTTTTTGAGGGCTGGATCCGCGCCTGGTAGTAATAAGGTATACTAATCGATACAAAAGTCTAAAAAAATGTTTAAAGTTCGAAGACGCACGCATTCACTATGAAACTATGAAATGCGTTTGAGATTTATTAGACAGTCCACGAGAGAAGACAAAAAATAATGGACAGTTCAAATATTTTAACGTTTAACTTATACTTTGTTACAAAACGAAGGCTAAAAAAGTTTAATTACACTCTCTTAAAAATAACGATCCGTTTTGTCCCATACAACAGCGAATTTCATAACGCTTGGCCAGCACTCAAGTAAACGCCCGAATTTTCCGCCATTGACAAATTGCAGCTCATTTCCAATTGCGTGCACATTCATAGTGATGCGCACACATAATACTAAGTGCGAACTTGAGCTGGTGTCACAACGGCTGCTGGTATATATACTGAGCCGGACTCTTCGGGAACATAGTCGCACTTGACTGCACTCAAGATATCATCATCTGGAACAATGGCCTTTAAGGTAATAATCTATTCTCGAACATTCTTTACAGCATCGTCGTTTATCGGTTAATGTGATTATCTATTTTAATTTGATTGATTTCAGGAAAGTAAGACTCAATCTTACTTTCCTGATATCAAATCCATTTTTTTTTCTAAGTTGCTATTACTCCTGGTTCAATTAAAATTGAACACTTTTATATAACTCAGTATCTTTTATCAAAAACTCATGCTTCCATTATTAGAATCTTGAACTTGTGATGGATTGTTTCCATTAATCACCTACTTAACAGGTTTCCATCTCATGAGGCACATGTGCCTCATGTCATGCGTGACTTTACTGGTACGTCTATGAGACACCAGTGCCTCATGCCCACTGTATAGATAATGCAGTTGTTCTTTCGATAAATAATCAATTTTATTACGTATTATATTTTGGTATAGTTTAAAACTAACTAAACTAACTAATCTTATTAGACTTGCTGTATCCGTAATTAAAATTATAGTAATTCCGCTTTGCTGGTATATTCATAAACAACTAGCTGGTGCCCGCGGCTTCGCCCCGGTGTAGTTTTTTTTTAAATTTTCAATGTCTTCTTTCATAAGAACCTTCTCCTGACAAAAACAAACACAACAAAAAAAATTTAGCGAAATCGGTCCAGCTGTTCACGCGTGATACCGTGACGAAGGGAAATTGGAATTCATTTTTATATATTATGATTTCAGTCATGGCTTTCCCAGCTTTTTATGTAATTACCTTGTAACTTTAGATTACAAATCACAGGTCTCGTTAGGGATACGGGTGGCTTAGCTTATGCAGATAAAAATATATGAATAGTCGTCGTAACGCACGAGCAGTAAAACTACGTATTCACGACAAACAAATACACATCTTCCCTAGGTGACACCTGTCTAGCTATAGGTAGAGGTCGCTTCGTGTATTTCTGCTATGGTGTGTATTTTTACTTATCATCAAAACGTAGTTTGGCTACCTATTCGTATATTCATATTTCTCACATTATAATTTATCGTAGAAAATAATGGCTATTCTCATTAGGATGCGCGCGGCATCAGCGTCGTCCTTGACGGCCGTATCCTCAGCTTGTTAGTAATTTCTCCGCGCGGCGCTTGCGCAACTGCTCTAGTCTCGCCCTCGCTAAACCGTGTCACTGTTTCAAGTACAACTATTATGACTTACATTAACTCGTCAGGTGTCACAGGCATGAGTTGAGATTATTATTTACTTATACGTGAGTGTCAGCACCCATTCTCAAGGTAGTTTGTTCACAATTGATTGTCTTTGTTTGCGCTTTATAAGCAAAGAAATCTTGCACCATATGCGATTAAAACAGTAAATAAGGGCTTTACAGTTTTAATTGAGTATGGTACAAATGTACTATAGATGAGGGATATGCCTAGTGAGGGATAACAGGAACACATATCATCATCATCATGGTGCAAATTATGTAAGAACAAAATATGTGAATTACTATGTTTATTTTTGCAGTTCGTCGTATTCTCCTGCCTAGTGGCTCTCGCTAAGGCAAGCGTAGCCCCTGTGGCCGTAGCGGCTCCGGTGGTGGCGGCGGCGCCGGTGGCAGCCCGCCTGGAGGAGTTCGACCCGCTGCCGCAGTACCGCTTCGGGTACGACGTGGCAGACTCGCTGACCGGCGACTACAAGAGCCAGACGGAGCAGCGCGACGGCGACGTGGTGCAGGGCCAGTACTCGCTGGTGGACCCCGACGGCACGCGCCGCGTCGTGGACTACGCCGCCGACCCCGTCAACGGGTTCAACGCCGTCGTGCGCAAGGAGCCGCTGGTGGCCGCCGCGCCCGCCGTCGTCGCCGAGCCCGCGGTCGTGTCAGCCCGCATCGCCGCCGCTCCCGTCGCCGCCGCTCCCGTGGCTGTCGCGCCCAGGTACACGGCTGCGTACACCGCGCCGGTGGGCGTCGCCGCCGCGTACGCCGCGCCCGCGAGGTTCGCCGCCTATACTGCGCCCGTAGCCGCCGCTTACACCGCTCCAGTCGCCAGGTTGGCCGCATATTCCGCTCCGTTCGCTTACAGATACGCTGCGCCCGCAAACTACGTAGCTGTTTAAGATCTTCTCAACGAACGACTGATATTTTATAACTAATGGCCTATTAAACGTTTTTATTATCGTACATGTTTATTCACTATCCCTGTGTACATTAATATTGATAAATTAATTGAGATCGTTCGTATCGTAGTATCGTTCTTGTGACGACGTTCAAATAATGATGAACCTGGGCCCTATTTAATAAACGTTACAATCTTGAACATGAAACTACCGTGAGACTCACTCATATTAAATATATTGACCCGTATAACTCACACAACGGACATGTTTCGGGCTAATCCGTAGCCCTTCGTGTTCGGAGCAACGCGACTCAGCGGCTGTGTGCGCGTGTTGCAGCCTGCGCTGTGCCAAGTTTCATAGGCGGGAGAATTATTCGGGTTGCAGAAGCCTCGTTGGTCGGACTAATTGATCTACCTACAACAAAACAACACCAATCAACTTTTATCCTGAGAAAGTATAAAGTTCCCGCCGGGATAGAAATAAGTCTGTTTAAAAAAACCATTAATAGACGTTCCTGACAGTGAATAAATGAATGAATTCGAATATGACTATTATATAGTATGTATGTATACACATATATAGTATATAGTAAGTATGTATATATTATATAGTATGACGCAGTATATAGAAATTGGCTCAGGCTATTATTCTCCGGGAAAATGCAAAATTCCCGAGGGATAAAAATATATAAGTGGATCGACCGAGCAAAATCATTTTTCACTCATAGAAAGCTCTACTGTTTCGGATTGAAATAGGTCATTTTTGCCCCGAGAAAGCGTAAAGTTCCCGTGGGACAGAAATAACTTTTAACCCCATTTTTTTTATTGTTAATCAGAGTCTGTAGCTTTCCTTTTTGTGAGAAAAAGTAGCCTACTTGAGTGTGTGTGGTTTTCTTTTGGTGAATCTCTAAAATCAGCCACGAATTTTAATTCGCTTACTTCTATCCCACCGGAATCTCACATTTTCCCCGAGAAAAATAGGATGTGAATCAGGGATAGTCCAGCTTTCAATAGGTGAAATATTTTTTTAAATCAGGCTCGAAGTTGAATTCACTTACTGCCGTCCCGCGGGAATTTTGCATTTTCCCTTAAATAAAGTAGTCTCCGTCAATCGGGGATAGTGAAGCTAGTTGTTGGTGAAAAAATTTTTAAAAGCAGTGCCAAAGTTGAATTTACTTATTTCTATCCCGCGGGAATTTTGCATTTCCTCTTAGAAGAGTAGTCATGGGAATTTTGTGATTTCCCGAAGAAAAATAATAATAACTAATTTAATAAGACCCTGACTTGGTTATAAGACCTAATTGGAGATAAACAACCAAAAAAACTTCGTTTCGGTTTATGAATAACGGAGTTCTGAGGTAACAAACATAAATCAAACAAAATACTCGAATTGATATCCTCCTTTTTTTTACCGTCCTATATAAATGTTGTTAGGTTATTTTTAGTAGTACCTCTTTTTAGTTAGGGTTCCGTTTAACTAGGAACCCTTATAATTGTTTCGCCATGTCTGTCTGTCTGTCCGCGGCTAAGCTCAGAGATGGCATGAATATTTATTCATATCAGTCACGTTGACACAGTGGTAAAACAAACAAAAAATAGTTTAGGGTACTCCCGGAGACGTAAAGTGGGATGATTTTTTTTCTCGACTAACCCTATAGTATGGAATATCGTTGGTTGGATAGGTCTTAAAATCATTGGGGGGTTGCCAATACGATTTTTCGATTCAGTGATCTGTTTACGAAATATTAAATTTTAAAGCGCAAATTTTCATTAAAAACGACCGTCCCCCCTCTCTAAAATCTAAACTGTTGAGTGGAAAATTTAAAAAAAAAATCCTTGGAAAAATATTACTTGATTTCTTCGTAATGGCTACGGAACCCTATCTTGGGCGTATCCAACACGCTCTTGGCCGGTTTTTTACCTTTTATTTTAGAGCATGTACCTACCTCCTTGGCATCTCCTTGGTCTTTACATATAGATCGAATCACATGATCGAATAGAACTATGATAGAAAGTCAGATATTTATCTATGATGTTGTCAAAGTAATGGTCGCTTTTGATCTTAGAATTAATTTTAGTTTTTTGATGGATTTCGCGCTGTCATCGTTCATCCACCATTACGTCTCATATTTCGTTTTCTAGATTTTTTTTATCGTACAACGGCAAAACTTACTAGACACTGGCAAAATTGTCCTCCAATGGACAGCGCCATATTTTTCTAAAAAAAACAACGTAGTTTTTTGATATGAAACTTTATTTTGTTAGAATTTTTACGGTTTAAGAGACATTTTATAAATCATATTACGTTTTGAGACATATTTTATATATCTATACCTAAATCATGGATCAAGCAAAGCAGACTTTCGGCGCGTTGACTGTATATCGAGAACGCGGCGCTTACCTGAGACGGCTCGAACAGTTCGTGAAAGCAACTGCTGCGTACGATGAAGCATCTAATAACTGTCCTGAGGACGTGCGCACGCTAATCGGGCGCAGCCAGGTGTGCGCGGACGCCGTGCTACCCGCGCAGGCGTACACCGACGCGGAGCTCGCGCTCAAGCTCGAGCCCTCGAGCATGAACGCGCGAAACATGCAGGCACGCGCCATGTACGCCATGTGCGACTTCGAACGCTCGCTCATCATGAACTACCGTGGCCGCAGATATCGACGACAACCACCCTACTTCAAAGAAGGCATCGACGTAGGCCTGGAAACCATAGAAGACTGCATAGGAATTAACGCCGGTAATGTCATGATGGATTTCTTACCTCTAATCAAACAAAACATGGAGATATTTACTGATGCTCATGAACCACAAGCTTTCCAACACGTTTCTCGAATCCCGCGACCAAAAAAACCGATTAAACTGACACAAATGCAAGCAAGAAAGCACGAAATACTGGCGCGAGTGCTCGCCATGAAATATCTGGGACCCATGGCCTACGACAAGTTTTTCCTGCAAAGTCTAACTAACGCTCGGTCTATCAAATCTGCGAATGCCGAAGGTAGCGTCCAACTAAAAATAATGATTGCAGAAACCCTCCGAACTTTGACTGAGCGACAAGATATGTTGCGGACTCAAAGACCTTATTATTCCATTAGGTTAGCTGAGAAAACTGACTCTAAGTATCAAAACAAGTATAAAGGGGAAGTTTTAATAAAAGAGCGTGAAGTTGGCGCACGCACCGTCGAGTCCCTTCTGAGGCAATTGGACCAGAGCTTGCGAGACAAGCGAATCATGGACCTTATGTCACAAGCCGAACGAACGCAACGGTATCTCGATACGAAAACACCCCGCACGCTACCCGACAAAGAATCGTATACGGATCGCTTATACAGAGCTGTCGGGGATGGTTATTTATGCCAGCATCGTTTGTCCTACACCCTTAGTGAAAGGGGAAATCGACGGCGCATAGCATTCCTCATGGGCTTACCGGTTGGACGACCAAAATCCTTTGATTCAGTAATGGCGAAATATCCGTACAAATTTGTTGACGTAAAGCTAGCTACTCAAAAAGTCATGGCGACCTTAGAAATGTGTGAAAATGCTACAATGAAATGTTGGCTACAATACGAATTGGCTCGGTTGCTTTGTGAGCAGAAAAATTACGCACTCACTAAATATTACGCGAAACGTTGTCAAAGAGATGCTCAGGAAATCGGTAATCCAGCGTGGTGGCTCAACGGATGTTTTGTTCTCATGAGTGGGGACATGCAACAGGGTAATTCAAACGAGGTTCGCATTCAAGTCGAAGAAGCATACGAATGGGCGAAGAAAGTGCAGGAGGTGGAGCAGGTTCAGGCGTTCCTTTATAAATGCGGGGTGATGGCGTCAGAGACGCCGTCAGCAGATGAGCGTAAGGCGATCGTGCAGCGTGAAAAGCAAATTCTGAAGATCATGGACGACACTTCTAAAGTGGACACACAAGTGCTTTTCAAGCGCATGTCGAACGTCCCGGCGGGTCGGCGCTTCTCGGTGCTGCCGCGCAAGGCGGCGCCCGGTGCCCAGCCGCCCGACCGGCGGCGCCGGCGCCAGCGCGGCCTGTCCGTTATCCCAGGCGAAGAGGCGGCGCTACCTGCACCACCCAAATCAAAAGTATTTGGCTACCAACTTTTTGATCTTTGACTACGTTCCTTCACAAAGCTATTCAATTATACTGCTTTACTTCCGATATCTCTGTCATTATGGTTCCGTATGAGATTCTAATGTATCACTATCACATGCGTCAGGCAAAAATTGTGCGTAAAAGCAAAATAAAATTTCGCCCGTATTACAGTAAGCTTGTGCAGCGATGTAACTACATGTATATACATGTACGAGTTTTTGAATGTAGGCCCCTGAAGAGTAATCAATATATGTATTGTGCTTACAACCAACTGATGAAAATCATGACAATACGTAATTTTTCGCTGGTGTGTCACCTAAGTTCGCGAACTTTACCGAATACCTAGAGCCAAAACGCTCGCCGAGGTACAGTACGTGAACTTAGGGGAGATTCGGGTAGGCCCGGACGGCGGGTAGCCCCGGTCACTGTCGATTCTAGGCAATCACGGACACATAGATAAATAGTGCACACCTTAACATTAACATTTTAAGGTGTGCACTATTTATCTGTGTCCGTGATTGCCTAG
>NC_133491.1:8866780-8879063 GCF_025370935.1 Choristoneura fumiferana
CTAGTGTCACGATGCCATAGGCGATCGCTGACATCTTAGTTAGCTCAGTGTAAGCTAGATGGCGCTTACTTCAATAAGGGATCTCTGAGCAGAATGGCGACGAACTCTAGAGGTCACCACCGTAGCTTTCTCTTGACTATTCATTTACGTAATAATATGTATTTAATATTTATTTATTATTTACTTATTTATTTTATAAAAGTAGCATTTTATTACACTCATTTACTACACGAGTTTGTACGACTAAATATATCTATAACCAACTCACCTTGACCGTTTTTGTCGGCCAAGGGGGGTGCTGTCGATCAGCTGTGACCGGGGAATTCTAACTGTAATATTCTCGCCCTTAAAAGCTGAAGCACAGCTGTAGAACACATTCAACAGCTCAGCTACACTAACAGCTCTCTCGAAAGCTCCATACGCCCAGACTTGGTAGTTCTCCGATATTTAACTTTTGTGTTTTCTGTGTATTTTATTATAATTATTTTCCTTATTAATTAACTTTGTGTAATTGAACTGAAGGCTTCCCTGGCCAGGGAATCTTTTATTTCAAACATTTCTTATACTTAATATTTTAACACTTGTTAATTTCTCTCATCCGTTGTTATAAACTCAGAACCTATGTTAATGCTTATTTTTTATGCAACGGATGCTTACGGTGTTAAAATAAATTCAAACTCAGCTAAGTGACGTTTAATTTCAAATGTAATCCTCTAACGGTTATTTAGTGAATGTTGTATTTCAAATTTTTAACGGTCACTTAGGCTATTTATTTTTACCTTTTGTTTTTTTAAAATAATTATAAAACTAGAATCACTTTCCTTTTGCCTGCTGTAACTCCGTATGATTGTCCTTGCCACTCACTGCAATTCAGCACACCCAGAGTTGGGGCATCGCTGCAGAGGAGTGACTGCAAACAATCTAGCACTGGACCACAACTGACACCACCTAATTTACAGGGCACCTTCGTACGGCTTACACCTTCGTACGGCTACCAACCTTTGTACGGCTTACAACCTTGTACAACTTTCAAAGCTCCGTTCGGCTACAATTCTCACGGCTCAGGCGGCTCCTTTACCTGACACTAAGCCCTGACGGCCTTAACTTCCGGAGTACTGCACATCCTTCCTGGCTCGTCCAAGACCCTGATCGCTCCTGCGTGGAACACTTGTCCAGGCTGCTCGTCCTGCCGCCCTAAGGCCCCTTTTGACCTCGGCACCGACGACCACTCAGCTGGACCAGGCCCCCTGCTGTGGCCAGCCTCTTCGCTCCGGGTTCTTCTCTCCGACTCCAGGGAAGTGTAGGCCAGAGAGACCGAATAATCAGAACCACCTCTCAATAAAATCGCTTGAACTTACTACCTGAGATTCTCGTAATACTTTACTTTTAATTTTGTCAAACTAGGCCTGTTATTTTTTGTTTAAATTTTTATTAAAAAATTGTTAAAAGTCTTATTGTTTTACTCAAAGAATAACTTACTAGGCCTCCTTTAAGGTCAAACCTCCCCTCAAGAGGTCTGCCCTTGACAGTGGCGCCGTGGGTTTTTTTTTGAGAGGTTCTGATTGTTACGTTTTTCTTGCCTAGAATTGCAGTGATTGTGCAAAAATTTATTGTGTATCTTGTGTGTTCTGTGTATCTCGCAGTAAGTACCCTGTTTTTCTCGCCCCTGTATGGTGGTCGGGCTTAGAATAACGCCATTCCCCGTCTAGGAATTCGTAAGAGGCGAATAATAGCATAACCAGTGTTTCAGTTACCGAGATCCCTTAAGTGGTTCATTTAATAGTTTTTTCTTTCTTTAATAACACTCTAATTTTAAAACTGCTTTACCGTTATCTTTAAATTCAAATACTCTCCGACCTTTGACCACTTTCTCGTCAACGGCCTATTTGAATTTCAACTGTCACTTGCCACAGTTGAAACGGACGGCGTTTTAAATTCAAATCTCAACGACAATTTCAATATATACCCTAAAGTTAACTAAATATTGTTGCATTAACTAAATTCAAATACGTTAACGGTTCAATTCAAATTCTACCTACTAATTTCATCAAGTTAAATTTAAACCGTAACTGACGCCAATTATACTTTCACTAATATTGTTCACCGCTGCTTCAAGTGAAACAGTTATTTTAAATTTAGTGACTGCCAACCACTGAATTTGAAATTCTAACGATTCAAATCATTTTAAATAACGTATTTGAAATACCTACAATTTTATAGAAAAGCAACGAATTTCTATATTTTTAAAATATCTGAACCACTATTTAGATCTTTCATCAAAATCAGTTTATCATTATCTCGGTAAACACACTGACATTTTTTTCCTTATCCAATTTTACTATTACTTTAACTTCAACGCGGTCTCTTAATTAATTTTACATTCGAGCATTACTGGAGATACACAACACTATTATTTCTTGTGTCCTACTTGTTAAATTTCTTAGCACTGTAACATACGGAGAGTTAAATTTAGGTACTGTGTGTCGAAGAAATACCACATCTGGCATACAACTACACAAACCACCATCACAACTCACAACATTCATATCATACTACTCGAGTGCTTGCTAAAAATCAACTGGTCGCAGAGTTAATAAAACCAGTTATCTCTTATTTCTTATATATTATGCGTGTGCTCTCTATTTTCGACCGTCTGTTCCCTGCTTAGAGATCATTATACTTCGATCGCGAACAGACAGGTTAACGCTTTTTATAAAATAGATTAGGGTATTCTTATATTTAACTGCGGTATTTCGTAACTATGCTCTGCCATGGAATTACTTACCGCTCCCTCAAGCGCAGGTAGTAACCGCGCAAGCTAAATAAATGATAAACAACCTAATTACTTGCCTAGCAAGGTTGTTTACCTACATTTAAATGCACCTAGAACAGCAGTCACACGCATCGCTTTCCACTCAGCCATGTTTAACTCCGGCTCATGCGCAAGCATGTTATTTTTTAAAACCTCTTATCTCACTTCTTATTACGTACCTACCTAGACGCCCAATTCTATTTAGTATTATAACTCATTAGCGCTGCGCCTCTGCGCGCAGACGAATCACAGTACATCTCTTTTTATTATTAACTTCTTTTAATTTGATACCTCGCGTGCTTAACACTTCAAAATTTGTCTATACTTCGTTAGGCCTCTCGCGGTCAATCTATAATTGCAATAATATTAATTAATCTGTCCTAAGCCCTTACCCGAGAACTTGCAACTCGTTAAAAAGTATTTTAATATTTTGGATTACGGAATCGTGCGGTTGGTAACACGTTAAATATGCCCTTAACCTCTGTAATTCAAAGCTCTAATGATTGGACGGATGGTAATTCCAATCACAGATTAATTAATTGTTTATATGCTTCAATTTAATACATCACTTGCTCCTTTTCAATGTACTAATTACATAATGCATCTGGACGGGCGATCAGCTGTCGCGCGCCGTCACATCAGTCTCCATTTAGCACCGGCGAATGCGCACGCGTGTTAATTTAATTTTTCTCTTATCACACTCCCTTATCACTTAGACGCACGGTTCTATTTATAGAATCAAGTCATTTTAGCGCGCCGCCTCCGCGCGGACGTATAATAGCTGCACCCTTTTGCACTATTATTTCTTTAAATCTATAGCGCGTACATATTACTTGGTACACGCTAAACTAGTATAATCATTTGTCGCGGTCCGCCACTCATTATTATTATATTAATTGATCTGTCCTTAAGCCTTTACCCGAGAACTTGCAACTCGTTAAAAAGTATTTTAAAATTTGAATTACGGAACCCGTGCGGTTGGTAACACGTAAATATGCCCTTAGCCTCTGTAATTCAAAACTCTAATGATTGAACGGATGGTAATTTCAATCACAGATTTAATTAATGTCTATATATTTTTATGAATGCATACAACGTCCACCTTCCATTAACACATTTTATTCCTTGACATAAGGGTCAACAAGCCTCTGTTGTTGTTGACCCCCATGAGAGTAGAAGTATGATCATAGTATGAGAGACGACGTATGTAAGCGTTATGTCATAGTGTATTTTTTTTTTTATCGAAATTTGCTATGAGGCTCAAATTTCTTTTTTGGAGGACGGGCGTACTGTCACATGCACATAGGCGATCGCTGACATCTTAGTTAGCTCAGTGTAAGCTAGATGGCGCTTACTTCAATAAGGGATCTCTGAGCAGAATGGCGGACGAACTCTAGAGGTCGCCCCCGTAGTTTTTTCTTGACTTATTTATTTACGTAATAATATGTATTTAATATTTATTTATTTTACTTATTTATTTTATAAAAGTAGGCATTTTATTACACTCATTTACTACACGAGTTTGTACGACTAAATATATCTATAACCAACTCACCCTTGACCGTTTTGTCGGCCAAGGGGGGTGCTGTCGATCAGCTGTGACCGGGGGAATTCTAACTGTAATATTCTCGCCCTTAAAAGCTGAAGCACAGCTGTAAGACACACATTCAACAGCTCAGACTACACTAAACAGCTCTCTCGAAAGCTCCATACGCCCAGACTTGGTAAGTTCTCCGATATTTAACTTTTGTGTTTTTCTGTGTTTTTATTTATAATTATTTCTTTATAATTTAACTTTGTGTAATTGAACTGAAGGCTTCCCTGGCCAGGGAATCTTTTATTTCAAACATTTCTTATACTTAATATTTTACACTTGTTAATTTCTCTCATCCGTTGTTATAAACTCAGAACCTATGTTAATGCTTATTACTTTTATGCAACGGATGCTTACCGGTGTTAAATAAATTCAAACTCAGCTAAGTGACGTTTAATTTCAAATGTAATCCTTAACGGTTATTTAGTGAACTGTTGTATTTCAAATTTAACGGTCACTTAGGCTATTTATTTTTACCTTTTGTTTTTTTAAAATAATTATATAAAACTAGAATCACTTTCCTTGCCTGCCTGTAACTCCGTATGATTGTCCTTGCCACTCACTGCAATTCAGCACACCCTAGAGTTGGGCATCGCTGCAGAGGAGTGACTGGCAAACAATCTAGCACTGGACCACAACTGACACCACCTAATTTACAGGGCACCTCCGTACGGCTTACACCTTCTACGGCTCAAACCTTTGTACGCTTACAACCTTCGCTACAACTTTCAAAGCTCCGTTCGGCTACAATTCTCACGGCTCAGGCGGCTCCTTTAACCTGACACTAAGCCCTGACGGCCTTAACTTCCGGAGTACTGCACATCCTTCCTGGCTCGTCAAGACCCTGATCGCTCCTGCGTGGAACACTTGTCCAGGCTGCTCGTCCTGCCGCCCTAAGGCCCCTTTTGACCTCGGCACCGACGACCACTCAGCTGGACCAGGCCCCCTGCTGTGGCCAGCCTCTTCGCTCCGGGTTCTTCTCTCCGACTCCAGGGAAGTGTAGGCAGTGAGACCGAATAATCAGAACCACCTCTCAATAAAATCGCTTGAACTTCTACTACCTGAGATTCTCGTAATACTTTTACTTTAATTTTTGTCAAACTAGGCCTGTTATTTTTTGTCTTCAATTTTTAATAAAAAAATTGTTAAAAAGTCTTTATTGTTTTACTCAAAGAATAACTTACTAGGCCTCCTTTAAGGTCAAACCTCCTCAAGAGTCTGCCCTTGACACTAGGTAAGTGTGATGTTTGTCTATAACAGAAGACTGACTTTTACTAAAACATGACTCTGCGATATTTTCAAGGATGAACGTTTTCCTGATCAATTAGCTGCATTTCTTTTAAATTAGAAACTGATGGTGGCTAAAGCTGCTAAAGGTTCGTCGTCAGAGCTGGAAATGAGGAATAAACACTCAGATCGATCTCTTCTCTTTCTCCTCATTTGGCCTCTAGACCTCGGTGAACTTGGAGTGGATTCCCGCCCGTGGGCTGGACCGGGTGTAATGCCCATAATTGTTGAGCAGTCTTTTGACGTTTCTCCGTCGTTTCTTATTCGCAGTCTTCCATTTACTTTAGCATTTCTATGTGCACGCTCTGTCATGTTTTTCCAAGTTTTATCTTGCCGTGTACCTCTTTAGGTGTTTTTTTTGGCTTCAGCATTTTTACAGGTTCTAGCTTTAACTTAAGCTATAGCGACGTTGTTTTCTTGCGTTCTTACAACGCCATTAGTGCAGAACTTTTTCTGAGGAAAAAATAAACAAATATGGGTATTTCGCGTCTTAATCATATTAATATAATAATAATATGTCTTGCCATCTTTTTACAGATGATTCAAGTAGCATCATGACGACACTTGCTTTAAAAATACATTAAAAAACAATTGCGTTACCGATGGCCCAACTGCGTTACTTTTTTCTAGTAACGCAGCTGTAGCGTTACGCAGTTGTAAATATTAGACTATGTTTAAATGATCACTAAATAGAATAACAAATGCAGATATTCTACACTGACAGAACCAATACATGACTAACTGCATAAAAATAATAATAATGTAAATATCGTTAGTACGTACCTTTCGACAGCGGTAACGCAAGCCGGCCGCGCAATAAACACACGCACCTCTCTCACGACTGTGATGCGACTGATACCACTAGTGTAATCCCCCCGCGCATTGCTAACATTCGTTAAAAGATTACAACAAGTCGAACCAAATAAAGTGCAAGAAATGTAATACACTCACTTAAGTTTTATTTTTATATAGCAACGCAAGGTTGTTACGGTTTTTTCTTTGTTGGGACACAGACAAAATCATTTCTTTATTCCATTAAATGATTAATTGTAAAAAAAAAATCTACTGGCATTGTAATAAGGTTCAAAACAACATTAAAGTGGTATTCAGATGTACGCCATCTAGAATATTTGTGAGAAATTTCTCAGTATTGCTGAGGCACGTGCCAAGGACAGCAGTATTTTGTACGAAGACTACTGCGTACTAAGAATGACAACTTTGTTACCGTATTGTCGAAAAATAACAAATTTTTATGTAAAATATTGTTCTCTATTAGACAATATTGTTAATTACGAAATTAGTATACTTTTCATAAATTTGTCTGATTTTCCATAATTTAATATTCATTCGAAGAGACCGGTTTTAGGCAAATCAATAAGTATTTGGCCCACAGAATATTTCTGACCTACAATATATATTATAACGTTCCGTTTCTTGCAGAATGTTCTGACTCTGCCTCTTTAGTATTTTATAGGAAAACGTTTCTGTTTTTAACAAAATAGCAAAAGTTTTTTTTTTATTATTTTTAAATTATGATAAGTAGGTATGAAAAATAGCAAAGTTAATCTCACTAACATTAATTATAATTGCGAAAGATTGTAAGTTTCTATGTTTGTTTCCTTGCTTCACGTCTTAACGCTGAACCGATTTAGGTGAAATTCGGTATATAGATAGTAGAGCATAGAATAGTTTTTATCCGGGAAAATTGCATAGTTCCGCGGGATTGCAATAAACGAATTTTACGTGACGGAGTCGCGGGCAAACAGTTAGTGACGAATAATCGAAAGTAATATTGACGTTTCGATATTTTAATTAGAGTTTAATTTAGACCGTATACCTACTAAAAAATGCCATTTATTATTATTAAATGACTTCCTAAAGCGTGAGTTATAAAGAGCCTATTTTCTTTATGTCCATTCCTATATTGAACACTGTAGAAAAAAAAAAGCCTGTCCGGGATTTTTAGCAGAACCATTTCTAATATACTTACTATAGTAGATTGTTGCACAAGCAGAAGTATTTATTATGACACCGAGTGCCGATTTGGAGCCGAGCGAGAGCGAGGGCTTTTAAAAGCACGAGTGCAATATAAATTACTCAATGCGAGGTGCATAATCTGCTTTTCTTTCAACTATAACAGGAATAGGAACGAAAAAACACTCATGCTACACAATTAATAGGAAAGAAATGTCACTAGCACTCGATGATTCCATTTTTAGGGTTCCGGAGACAAAATTGGCAAAAAACGGACCCTTATAGTTTCGCCATGTCTGTCTGTCTGTCCGTGCGTCCGTCTGCGGCTTTGCTCAGGGACTATCAATGCTAGAAAGCTGCAATTTATGCACGGATATATATGTAAACTATGCCGACAAAATTAAACAATAAAAAATTAAAAAAATAAATTTTTTTAGGGTACCTACCATAGACGTAAAGTGTGGGTTATTTTTTTTCTCAACTAACCCTGTAGTGTGGGGTATCGTTGGATAGGTTTTTTAAAACCATTACGGGTTTATTAAGACGATTTTTGGATTCAGGGATGTAGATGCGAAATATTCCACTTTAAAGTGCAAATTTTCATTAAAATCGAGCTTCCCCCTCCCCCCTTTAAAATCTAAACAGGTGGGTGGAAAAATTTGAAAAAATTCAGGATGGTAGTAAGAAGGTAAGTATGTCAAACTTTCAAAAAACTAAAATGGCTGTTGGCTTGAGAATTATTAGTAGTTTAATAGTAAATAGCAGCCTAAGGTATAAAATGTACTTGGAAGATTCCGTATAAAATACGAAATCCTTAGAAAAATATTACTTATTTTTTTCGTAATGGCTACGGAACCCTGTTTCGGGCGTGACAGACACGATCTTGGCCGGTTTTGTAAGTTTAAATTCGCACTCTCAGGAAATGTCCACGGAAAATTGGCAAGGTTCCCGCCTATTTTTTTTTTTTTTTTTTTCCCCCCGGCGGAATTAGTATATATAGCAGATATTTTTACCCGCGATCTGTCAAATTTCGGATGGGCGCCAGGTTGGCCAACCAAACACAAAGTTTTTTTTTAACTTACCTACTATTTTTGGTAGGATTGGTAGCAACAATTTTTTGTACGCAATCTGTCAAATTTCTTAAGACCGTCAGGTTGAATTTTTTTACACTATGCAGGCAAATTTTATAGCGTAAATCACAGATTACTAATAATATATGTAGCTAGCTAGCGTAAATAGTCGTGTTACCTTTGGTCGGGCAATTAAAAAAAAAAAAATGCAATAAAGGGTTTTAATAAAAAAATTCTGCTCTAGAGCAGAAAAGTCCCGCGCTTTGTGCTGGGTGTTTAGTGCGGTTATGATGAAATGAAAGCATAGTTGGAAGAAAAATGTATTATAAAATACATTTCATTCTATTATCAGACCGGTGCAGATTTTTTCAAGTTCGGATCTTCTACTATTATTGGTGTTACAGGCGGATTCATGCACGATATCGTGACAGTGCGGTCGGCTCGCAACACGTCGCTGGGCGCGCCGAGCGCAGAGTACTCGTGGTTCCCGGGGTACTGCTGGCGCGTGGCGCAGTGCGCCGGGTGCACCGCGCACGTGGGCTGGAGGTACCGTGTAACATTGCGCGCACTGACAATGCTTTGAAAACTGCTGCAGCTCATGTCAAGATGTACCCACGTGTCTACAAATAACTCTACTAGTCTATATAAATAAAAATGAATCGTAAAATGTGTTGCTAAGCGCAAAACTCGAGAACGGCTGGACCAATTCAGCTATTTTTTTTTTCATATCATCGTTAAAGTCTAGGGAAGGTTTTTATGAAGAGAAAAACTGGAAAAATTGCTGGGAAAAAGAAAATGCGAGTATGGAAGTGCGTAATTAATGCATCACCTGTGGGTTTTAGTAAAATGCGGAGTGATGCGAATGTTTGCTACTCAATTTTATTTAGGCGTTTTGTTTTATTAATCCCCCTTATTTTGCATTTGCATGCTTGCTTGCTTGGCTGGAAGATGTTTGGACCTATAGTGTCTGAAATAGGGACGTTTTCTTCATTTTTTTTCGTACACTACTTTTTTCGTTTAAAGTGGAACGAAGATTGCCGAGTAAATGAGTTTTATGACATGAGTACCTTAATACTACCTACTAAATAATAACAAAAACAAATTTAAATGAACTAAAATAATTTCCTTGCTCACCCGCGACCTTACGAGTGTAGTGTGGTGGTGGTGATGGATGGGTTTGTGTGATTTGTGTGTGTTCTTACAGTGTGGAGGTGGAGGAACTGCATGAACACGCATATTTTGCATAAGCTTAGCTATCGTAAGGTCGCGGGTGAGCAAGGAAATTATTTTAGTTCATTGATATGGACCTCCGCAAAGTAACGCCTGATTCAATAAATTATTTAAAAACAAATTTGTTTACGTTCCTCAATTTACATTGACTGGTTGATTTATTTTGTGTTTTGATTTAATCTATTTATACTCATGCCACCTATAAGACGAGGGCGAAGCAATTTGGGTCGAAGAACTCGAAATGCTACAAACCAAGCTAATTATCAGAGTAATCGAACAGCCCAGCAACGTCAAGAGCGAAATGAAATTGAAAGGATTCGGATAGCACAAACCCGTGCAGAGCGTAATGAGCTGAATGCAGCTAATAATGTTGTAAGTTTCAATCGAGCTGCTTTCAATTACAATGTTACAATTGACTACAGTGCCTACCAATGCGTTGCTATTGGATCTATGAACTCAGTTTGCCCATATTGTAAGGCATTGAAGTACAAAAATGAAGCCGCTGGATTGTGTTGCGCAAATGGCAAAGTGAAATTAATACCATTGGTGAAATTAATATATATATATATATATTTAAAGTACCCAAAAAAATCTGTTCTGATATATTAGGTAGTGAAAATTAATAACATCATCACCAGAATTTAATTATAACAGATAAGTTTTCTACATCATTATATTTAGTGTAGATAGCCTAGATTTCTGTAGACTTGCTTGCTTCCATGCTCGCTTGCATGCCAGCTTGCATGCTTGCTTGCTTGCTTGCATACTCGCTTGCTTGCTTTCTTGCATGCTGGCTTGCATGCTTGCTAGCATGCAAGCTTGGTTACACGCTTCCATGTTCGCTAGCGTGCATGCTTTCTTGCATGCTTTCTTGCATGCTTGCTTGCATGCATGCTTGGTAACATGCCTCCATGTTCGCTAGCGTGCATGCTTGCTTGCATTCTTGCATGCCTGCTTGCATGATTGGTTACATGCTTCCATGTTCGCTAGCGTGCATGCTTGCTTGCATGCATGCTTGGTTACATGCTTCCATGTTCGCTAGCGTGCATGCTTGCTTGCATGCATGCTTGGTTACATTCTTCCATGTTCGCTAGCGTGCATGCTTTCTTGCATGCTTGCTTGCATGCTTGCATGCTTTCTTGCATGCTTGCTTGCATGCTTGCATGCCTGCTTCCAAGCTTGGTTGCTTGCATGCTTGGTAACATGCCTCCATGTTCGCTAGCGTGCATGCTTGCTTGCATGCTTGCTTGCATTCTTGCATGCCTGCTTGCATGATTGGTTACATGCTTCCATGTTCGCTAGCGTGCATGCTTGCTTGCATGCATGCTTGGTTACATGCTTCCATATTCGCTAGCGTGCATGCTTTCTTGCATGCTTGCTTGCATGCTTGCATGCCTGCTTCCAAGCTTGCATGCCTGCTTCCAAGCTTGCTTGCATGCTTGCTTGCATTCTTGCATGCCTGCTTGCATGCTTGGTTACATGCTTCCAGTTCCAAGCTTGCTTGCATGCCTGCTTGCATGCTTGGTTACATGCTTCCATGTTTGCTAGCGTGCATGCTTTCTTGCATGCTTGCTTGCATGCATGCTTGGTAACATGCCTCCATGTTTGCTAGCGTGCATGATTGGTTACATGCTTCCATGTTCGCTAGCGTGCATGCTTGCTTGCATGCTTGCTTGCATGCATGCTTGGTTACATGCTTCCATGTTCGCTAGCGTGCATACTTGCTTGCATGCATGCTTGGTAACATGCTTCCATGTTCGCTAGCGTGCATGCTTTCTTGCATGCTTGCTTGCATGCTTGCATGCCTGCTTCCAATCTTGATGCCTGCCTTCCAAGCTTGCTTGCATGCTGCTTGGTAAATGCCTCATTACATGCTTCCATTCGCTAGCGTGCATGCTTTCTTGCATGCGCTTGCATGCTGCTTCCAAGCTTGCTTGCATGCATGCTTGGTAACATGCCTCCATGTTTGCTAGCGTGCATGCTTGCTTGCATGCTTGCTTGCATGCTTGCTTGCATGCTTGCTTGCATGCTTGCTTGCATGCTTGCTTGCATGCTTGCTTGCATGCTTGCTTGAATACATGCTTCTTGCGTGCTCGCTTGCATGCATTGTTACTTGCATACATACTTGCTTGCATACTTGGTTGCAGCTTGCTTGCATGCTCGCTTGCGTGCATGGTTACTTGCATACTGGCTTGCATGCATGCTTGCTCCTCGCTTGCGTGCTCGCATTGATTCCTCACTATAAAAAAAAGTACATGGCTAATAGGTTAACACAATATAAATGATATTTAAGCAGAACGAAGTTTGCGGGGCCAG
>NC_133491.1:8879291-8947663 GCF_025370935.1 Choristoneura fumiferana
CGCGGCTTAGGTCTGATATTCTTACTGCCAGAGACCTCTAATAACATTGGTAATTTGAATCACGCCGACCACGTTGAGTAAAGCCAAGGAGACAATAGATATCGTCTTGCCCTATGTAGGTCCCACTGCAGGGCCTCTCAGAATGTGAGTACTTGGGCCGTGGTTCCCTCGTGGGTCCAGTGCGGATGGAGCACTTCACGTAGACCATTGAATTTCTTCAAAAGAGTGTGCAGGCTTCTTCACGATAGTTTCTTTCACCATTAAGTTCATGGTAAATAAATAAATATACAAGAATTGCTCTAAAAAGAAAAATGATGAGTTGTGAATATAAAATTAGTTTATGTATCAACCAGCAAAAATAAAAATAAACCGCCGAAAAAAAACGCTGCTTGAAAAGACAATTAAAAGTAAAAATTATTATGCGCTACTGAGCTGTTCTCCGCGACTTCATCGATGTATATAGCATACATGGGTGTTTAAAATTTTAGGTCCCAAATATGTTTGAAAGTAAAGTAAATATCCATTATGCGTCTAAGATTCCTACCGCAGCGAACAAAAGAGCTGATGATCTTGAAACGGCTGAACCGATTTTGATAAATCATGTCTAAGATCCATCGCTAGAAAACCAGCTTTCAAATAAAAAAAACCGCATTCAAATCGGTGAGCTACGGTGCCACAGACAGACACACAGACACACACACATAGCGGTCAAACTTATAACACCCCTCTTTTTCGTCGGGGGTTAAAAATGGGGGTGAATGTTTGAAGTTTATGTCATCGGATAGATCGATTAACGATATTTGTAATGTTTTAATCAGTCAGAGGACGAAAGTTCACTTCCAAGTATTACAGATATTCCTGCATTTTCTGAGAAATTATTTGACAAGCACATTAAAGCTTAACATTTCGCAAATGGATTACCTGATCTAAAAATGATTTTTATAAACTGGATGGCATGGATGGTTAATTAGTTTCAACTGAAGCATGAATTGAAATTAATGTTCAGGATGCTGAATTTCGTCTCGTCATCATCTCCGGTCTGTATACGTCGTCCCACAGCTGGGCAGAGGGGGCTTGGGCTGTTATTTCGACGTCGCCCGCCGCCTAGAATGGATCGTGAACTTCACACACACTATTGAACTGCTTTGACTTTAGCCAGTCACTTGCATCGCCGTATATAATATACCAAGCAGCAAAAATATTGGCCCTCACATGTATGCAGTAATAGGTAATTTTGAATAAAGAGTGGGCCAAATTTTGTGCCGCTGAGTATATTATGAATATTTTTTGGTATACTGTAATGTCTGCCTGTACTGTTAGTACATATAGTAATTATTTAGTAATTAAATATTTAATACCAGAGGTAGAGCTTGTTATTGTACGGTACTATTCAATGGAAAAAATCAATTGTGTAAACAAATGTGGTGACTGACATTGACACTTGACTGACGACTGGCTAACTGACTGACTGACGTTGGCTCTAGTGATGTGAAAGCTCTTTAAGATACTTCAATCAGCAGTAAATAATTAATAATAATAATAATAATAAAATCTTTATTCAATAAGACAAAATTGCACAAGAGAGGAATGAACAATTACAGAGAAAAAGGCAACTTAGGTTAAACATAGTACAATTAAATAAGTTGAATCCTGACTCACAAACTAGGCAGGGTCAGTTAAAATATGGATTAATTTAGATTTTTTTGCTGTAAGTAGCGTAGTAGAAAGCCAACTGAGATATGTGTGCATAGAAGAAATTTGTATCTTGCCTCCTGTCCAACGGTGGTGTAGGGGTTATAGTACGCAGTACGGATTGCTGAGGACCTAGGTTCGATTCCCAGCCCTGGTCTCTTTTTCTGGTTTTTCTGTGCATCCATGTCTCAGTTTGTATTTTCGATATAATTTAGAAGAGGCATTTTTAAATTTACATAAGACAGGGAATGAGAGTAGACACAGGGAAGTGATTCAAAATGATGTTTTTGGTCCAACATGGACCCACAGTAAATATGATACTAGTAATAGAATTTTTTAGGAATAACGCTCGATTCTAACTCAGTGGGGACCTCACGTCACAGCAATCGCGGGTAGATTGAGCTCTGCTGCTTTGCAGTTTGGAAAATACGGCAGCTAACCGATGTGGCGACGGCACGGTTGGTGTATTTTGCTTACTTTAATAGCATTATTTCGTACGGCCTTATTTTATGGGATCTGCTGCAGACATTGAGTCAATTTTTATCTTACAAAAGAGAGCAATTAGAGCAATTTATAATTTGAAGACGCGTGAATCTTTAAGACTTTTTTTAAGGAAACAGATATCCTAACCCTGCCGTCGCTTTATGTGTTTTGAAATAATCATGTATGTTAGGAAGAAATATGTGTGATTTTCCACTAACGTCGATAAGCCAAAGGCTACTAGAAACACAGGGAAGCTTAAGTTCCATCTTACAGACTGGCTAAAACAAAAAGTCTTTTCTGGGAAATTGCATACGTTTTTTTTATAAAATTCCAAAAAATATTATAAATGAAACGGATATAAAATTCAGATCTATTGTCAAGAAGACATTAATATCAAAGGCGTATTATAAAGTTAATGATTATATCATGGACAGGGATATTTGGAAATAATTCCGATCCGCATTAGCGATCCCTTCAAATAGCGAACCTACTGTGTTAAAAATAAAGTTGTGTTAAATACTTGTGATGTATACATATCATTTAATAATATTGTAAATCTGTTAAAAAAAAATATATATACCTCGTTGAGTTTCTTGCCGGATTCTTCTCAGCAGAGGTTTTCCGAACCGGTGGTAGATTTTTTTTGACATTCATAAGTGCTTGTTATAGCCTAAATTGAATAAAGATATTTTGACTTTGACTTTGTACATAATTTCTACTAAAATACTATTTTATCGTCCAACTAGTGTTTACCCGCGGCTTCGCACACGTAAATCATTAGGTCAGCAGCTGAAATACCGGGATTTTTAAAAATTGCCGTGGGAATTCCCGAAAATTAAATCGTGTTTTCATTGACATTACATTAAAAAACAATCATGGTCAAATTTCATGACTCTAAGCCCAGCGGTTATTAGTTCGAAAGTTATCTATCTCGTGGGAATATCGAAATAAAAAAGTAGGCTATGTTTTATTCCAGATGTCAAACTATCTACATACCAATTTTTCATGACTCTAAGCTGAGCGGTTGTTATTTCAAGATTTTATCCCTATCCCATGGGAATATCGGTATAAAAGTATCCTATGTTGTAATCCAGGTTATCTTACTTTTCGCCAAATTTCATCCAAATCCGTCCAGCCGTTTCAGCGTGAAGAAGTAACAAACATATTCACTCACTCATTCACAAACTTTGACATTTATAATATTAGTAGGATTAGTAGGATATATTAGGAAGTAGGATAGTAGGAAGTAGGATAGTAGGATAGGATTAGAAACCTTTATAAACCTTCATTAAATAGTGTAACTTAACACAAATAATTAATATCTACGAATAAATTAATTTGCAGAGCCAGCCATAATTATCGGTAGGTAAGGTTGGTTCAGTCAAATAATTAAGTTTGTTGGTACAGCACTAAATTTCCAGAGACTAGACCGACCATTAGACCAACTTCGGTGAAGAAAAAATTATCATGTCAATTTGACAAATATAACGGATTTTCGTCTTCCAATTAATTCTTTAAAATAAACATATTTACACGATTATTTAATGATAAAATGGTTGTTAAAAACAGTGGTGAGGTCATTGAGATGTGAATATGATCGGGATTGGCGTTCAAATGCAAGTAACTACGGAGTAATCGTGAAAAATTGCTTTGTTTACACAATTGATTTTTTTCCATTGAATAGTACAATAAATATAACTGTGGCGTAGTAACGCTGTTGTGTGTTACAATCGAAGTCAAAAGTGACGTACTTGAAAATGAAATGAAAATGATATGAAAAGTTTTTAAATCCTTTTTTATTCTGTCACATCAACATATTTATTTACTCTATCAATCTTGAATGGCGTTGCGTGTAGCTGCAAGGGTGGAGTTAGGTGAGAGCATCCGGAACTACTGTTCCGGGTCTTGTAAAACAAGAGGGCCTCCACAATAGAAGCATAAAAAATGAAATTTATTAAAGCTGCATTTTAGCTTTCTGAGCACCTACTTCTTCGTTGCCCCAAGCTCTGGATACAATGGGTGCAGCTACTTTTGATGCAGATTTTACTTAAAATTATTAAGTAAATACTCGTAGGAAATCACTTCAGTCGTAAGAAGATATCATACACTGTCAGGCATAGCTGCCGCCTATAATACATATTCATGAAACGTGACAAAATATGTAGGGAATTAGGGTAATGTACAAAATATACTACCAAATTAAAAGTAAAGTAGACAAAATGTATTTCAATAACTTATGTACAAATCAAGTCTTTATAAATGAGCCATCAAGTCGGTGATCTTAATTCAAGGGTAGTAGTATCCGGGGGCGTTGGGAGCAATGAGTTTCGCGGGAGCCGCGCGCGCAAGCACCGGGGCGGGCGCAGGCGCAGCATATGCTGCTAGCGGCGCGCCGTACGCCGCGGCGGAGTAGGCGGCCGCGACGGGCGCAGAGTACGCCGCGGCCACGGGAGCGCCATAGGAGTACTGAGCCGCCACGGGAGCAGGGTAAGCAGCAGTGTACGCTGCCCTGTAAGCAGCGAACGGGAGCCGCGGCATAACGAGCGGCCACCACGGGAGCGGCAGCAGCGACAGGCGCAGCAGCGTAGCGGGCGAACACCGGAGCGGGGGCGACGGGAGCGGCGGCAGCGTAGCGCGCTACTACGGGAGCAGCGGCGATTCTAGCAGGAGCGACGGCGTAGCGGGCAAACGCGGGCTGCGCGACTACAGGGGCAGCGGCGATGCGAGCGGCTCGGCGACGACGGCGGGCGCGGCGGCCACCAGCGGCTCCTTGCGCACGACGGCGTTGAACCCGTTGACGGGGTCGGCAGCGTAGTCCACGATGCGGCGCGTGCCGTCGGGGTCCACGAGCGAGTACTGGCCCTGCACCACGTCGCCGTCGCGCTGCTCCGTCTGGCTCTTGTAGTCGCCGGTCAGCGAGTCTGCCACGTCGTACCCGAAGCGGTACTGCGGCAGCGGGTCGAACTCCTCCAGGCGGGCTGCCACCGGCGCCGCCGCCACCACCGGTCCCGCCGCGTAAGCGGCTGGCACCACGCTGCCGTGAGCGAGGGCGAGGAGAGAAGTGAAGACCACCAACTGTAACGACAAACAACAATCAATTAAAACTACTACTATTGTAGTTATTGAGAAAGGGCATGATCGTCCAGATTGAAATGAATGAAGGCACTATCAGAAAAATACTATTTCGGTTTGATAATCTGTGAAACTCAAACTCGTAGATGTCAAGTTCGATAGAAAAAATAAACTATTTTGATTATTTGTATGGTCACAATCCACTTCACTTGTTGCACTTTTTCACTATCACTTATTATTACACTTCACATTTCACAGTTACGTAATCCATAGAGGTTCCGTACCTTGAAAGCCATTTCGATTGTTTGCTGAGATGTGCTCGGGGTAGCTAAGACCTGAGAACTGTACCCCTCAGTCGGCACTAACAGCATTTATAGTGGTTCGTGGCGCTTGCCTCATCCCGGTCGCATCTCCAAATTTAAATATATTCAAGTACGCACGTACGAGCCTGGCCGACGGGACGGCTGGACAATGCCACGTAAACAAAGCGCTACTTGTGCAACCGCCCGAGCGCCGACACATCGCGGTCACACCGATTCTTCACACACTCGCCAAATAACTAGTTTTTTCAGGAGTTCTACGCATTTTGCACGCTCGGCCACCCCTGAAAAGATAACCAAGGATAGAATATGTAAATTTAAGTACCTAAGCAGGAAATTGATTCAGTTTAATCTAAAAAAAACTGCTACGCTGCCTGTATTATTATGGACAACGTTTGTAATTAAATTAACGATTAAAGTTGAGCTATAAACTCTGGTAACCATCACAAAACAACTCCGTGACCATGGAAATCATCCGGCGTAAATTAATAAAACTCCATCACCTTGCGAGTCTCGATAAATCTTTCTTAACAGTAATAGCGTAAGAGTGGTCCAGTTTAGGACGTCGAGTACATTTGCGGAGAGCCGTCGACATTTGAAACAGGTCCGGGCACCGACGTGCGACGAGTTACATATTACGACATGGCTAATGAACTTCAAATGCTACCTTATTTAAACCGTACCAACTTTTATTATCAGGTTGATCTTAAGTATATTCAAATCAATCTGGTTATTTCTACTTATGTCAGTTTTGGTATAACGTATCATTTTTATTTTCACACTAGCCGTTACCCGCGACTTCGTCCGCGTAGAATTTGTTTATCCCTATCCCGCGGGAACTATGCAATTTTCCTATGTCCTTCTTCGGGACTCATACTGTCTGTGTATCGAATTTAATCTAAATCGGTGCAATGATTTAGACGTGATCATAAATAAATCATAAATCATAAAATCATTTATTTTTGCTAAAACAACAGAACAAACAATGAAGTAACAAACAAACAAACAAACAGACTTAAAAACTTTTCGCTTTTATAATTTATAATATTATATACTAGCCGTTACCCGCGAATCCGTTCGCGTAGAATTCGGTTTTCACTATCCCGCGGGAACTTTGCAATCTTCCGGGATAAAGACTATCCTATATCCTTCGCCGGGACGCAAGCTATTTGTAAACCAAATTTCATCTAAATCAGTTCAGCGGTTTAGACGTGATGAAGTAACAAACAAACAAACAAACAATTAAAATAAATTATAACAAAATATTGAACCGACTACAAAAAACCATGAAAATAATATTCTACTAGTCTGAAGTCGGTCGGTGCCTCAGCACGAGCCAGCAGAAGTGGACCTATAGTCATCTACCTCATCTACGCTCTTTATATTGGGCTTCAATCATTCCTGCTGGCTCTGGCTCGTGCTGAGGCACCGACCGAGTTCAGACTGGTAGAAAATTATTTTCATGGTTTTATGTAATCTATTCAATTTGTTTTGTTATAATTTTTTTTTCACGCTTTTTAGTGTAAATAATCTAAGATGTAATAGTTTAATATCATCATCTGCTCGTCACCATTTACGAAAGATTGCTTTTTCCGATGCAGAGACGTTCCTTATTGAGGAGTCCTGGTGCTTCACCACCCGCTTTACTATGCATTACGAGGAGCATAAATTGCTTAGCAACTGTGTCAAAGTAATTTTAGACGACCAGATGGCCTAGTGGTTAGAGAACCTGACTACGAAGCTTGAGGTCCCGGGTTCGATTCCCGTGTCGGGGCAGATATTTGTATGAAAAATACGAATGTTTGTTCTCGGGTCTTGGGTGTTTACTATGTATTTAAGTATGTATCTATCTATATAGTTATATCTATCCGTTGCTTAGTAGCCATAACACAAGCTTTGCTAAGCTTACTTTGGAACTGGGTCAATTGGTGTGAATTGTCCCGTGATATTTATTTGATATTTATTTAATTAAAATTCGACCCGTGAAATACGTTATTGAGTAGTAACTCCAATGGTCAACTGTGGTCTTTATCATGAGTTTCACTTCACCAAATGATGATTTTCAAGAGCAAATGCACGAGTTACTACTAAATATATCCAATTTACTATAGGTGTCCCTACAACATTTGAAGAATTCCCTCGATTTCCTTAAGATCAAATCATCAGATCCTGATTTGGTGACGGAAATGACGGAGTTCTGAGGTAACAAACATAAAAAATTCAACCGAATTTATAACCTCCTCTTTTATGAAGTCTGTTAACAAACGAACAGACTTACAAACTTTCGCATTTATAATATTAGGGGGATAGTGCGATCATCCAATATCAGGGAGCCTACCATGATCTTTTCATAAACGATCCAAACGCAGAGCAGCAGGCGTACCATGATCTTTTCACAAACGATCCAAACGCAGAGCAGTTCAATTTAGGCACCTAAACTGAATCGTCGAAATTAGTACCACGACGTTTATTTCTCAGAGCTGAGTCTCAATGGTTTACAGGTGAATGAAAGACCGATATTGTCTCTGGTCCGAAACTGAAACGCTAAGTCGCGAAAGGGATGCCGCTATATGCAAACCAAATTTTGTATACTAAAACCTCTTTATTTTGCAAAACCATAACTCTATGTCATTCCGTGTTCTTAGCAACCGTTGTGTTGATTACAAATAAAATGTTTACGCTGTCACTAATCGACGAGTCTCTTTTCTCACTGAAAAATCATTGAGGAGTTAAGAAGCACAATGTCGTGAGTACCTACGAAGTCCGAGACAAAATCCAAGAGCCCGCATCCAAGCACGACAACGTACAGGCTCGCCGCCCCAGAGACCCAGGCGCCGATGCCGCGAGCCCCCATGTCGCAAGAGACGGCTCGCCGGGCCTTAATTGAAATAGCTCCGGAGAAAAATGAGACCTTGCGCGCAGGACTGCAAGAAATTAGGAATGAAATTAAAGCAGTCAAGGAGTTACTGCAAGCAAGGTGAGGAGCATTTTTTTGATTAGTTACCAATTTGATAGTCTCCCATTACAAACAAGCAATTCAATTGTGTCTGTGTGTTGATTGTGTACTTATTAGGTTTCTCGATACCTACGACTGCGCTAAAGTTTTGGAAGAAAATTTGGTATGTAGAAAATATTATGCCTTCGTAAGTCGTTTCATTGTAAAAAAAAACGCCATTCAAAAGACTGAACGAAAGTCGGTCACTCATGTTCTGCTATGTCAATGTTTTTTTATGTAAGTACCATGTTTTTTTTGTTTTAGGTTACCAGTTCCAGAACTGCCCCAACGCCAAATTTAAATCTACCATAACCATATAATTTCAAGATAAGGTAGCCTGAATTGTCTTGACAGGTTCTCTAAAAATCTATCTAAATTCTCGTTGACAAATTGACTCTAATTCAGTTTCTAATATAAAGTTAAATGGTCAAACTGTTGAATTTGTAAAATCAACAATATTTTTAGGAATAACACTCGATGCTAACCGATGTGGCGACGGCACGGTTGATGTATTTTGCTTACTTTAATAGCATTATTTCGTACGGCCTTATTTTATGGGATCTGCTGCAGACATTGAGTAAATTTTTATCTTACCAAAGAGAGCATCTTCTTTTAAGGAAACAGGTATCCTAACCCTGCCGTCGCATTATGTTTTTGAAATAATCATGTATGTAAGGAAGAACATATGTGATTTTCCCACTAACGTCGATAACCCAAAGGCTACTAGAAACACAGGGAAGCTTAAAGTTCCATCTTACAGACTGGCTAAATATACCTCGTTGAGTTTCTTGCCGGATTTTTCTCAACAGAGGTTTTTCCGAACCGGTGGTAGATTTTTTTTGACATTCATAAGTGCTTGTTATAGCCTAAATTGAATAAAGATATTTTGACTTTGACTTTGACTTTGAATTTTTGTAAATTAATTATTTGTGAAATAAAAATGAAAACAAACCAAACGTGTTCATTTTCTCCTTTACTTACGCCTGTTATATAATATGGTTATTCATAAAGAAGATTTCCGCAATTACGTAGTTTTTGCCTAATAATGAATAAGTAAGTAAGTAAGTAATCATTTATTGCATATAAAGTAGGGTTTACAGGAGGGCTGATACATGGAAAGAACATACAAACATTCTTGCAAAAGAAAAAACAACAGTGAAAAACAATAACAATGGTAGCAAGTTCATGAACGTACATTAACAGCTCTTCATACACAATACTTTTCACTGGCTCCTACACTAGGCGAGGCCTGTCCCGTAGGTAGCCAATTCCGTGAGAGTGAATACATAGTGACAACATCTCAAACGTTCCGCTAGAGGCGCTGTTCGTGTTTCCATACAAATTGAGATTCTAACGCGGAAGCGATCGAGACGTATTTGTAACCGAAAACTTACACTAAGGGTACTGGCTAGGGGCTTGACTCTAATAATAAATAACTCATACACTCTCGTGTATATGAAATGTTTTTGGTGGGATTCTCATTACTATTTATAGTCTGCGGGGTCTTAAACATAATAAGTGTTAACAAAAATCGTTTAAGGTTTAGGTATTTATTTATATCATCGTGAGAAATGCAACACAAGGATTATCTCCCTTCCCATAATCGGCGAACAAGGCGATTCCTTATGGCTGTACCGAGTCGCAGTTGTGGGTTGCTTCTTTCTGTCTCATCAATGACAACTGCGTCCTCGAGCAGCGGCTCGGTAGCCGCCTGCTGCAGACGGCGATTGTGGTATCGAGGCAAGGGTCCCAAATCTAAAATGGGCAGATTTGCTGTATTGCAAATATTGTGCAATATAGCACAAGCATTTATAATTGAGCCAGCAACTTCTGGGCTGTAATTCAACACTCGATGGCCACTAATGCACCGAAAACGAGTTTTAAGAACTCCTAAAGTCCTATCAACTACGTTTCTAGCGCGAACATGAATGTTAGTGTAGTGACTTTCAGGCGAGTCCTCTGCAGCGTTGGTAATGGGAGTCATCATGTACTTCCTGAGGGGATACCCGGAATCACCTGTAAATACATATTATTTAATATGCTTAAAAACTTTTATAATTTATTTCTGTTTCATTATCAACGGTAGAAAAATTACAAGATGCGATGATGACAAGTCTAGATCGTCTCTTGCGTCGAGAGCACATTTAAACATTATGTCATCAATTAATAATTACTATAATTAATTATTTGGCTTACTTATGTCAAGGCGCCATGTGGGGACTGTAACTTGGTAAGAGCTTAGCTAATGGCGATCTACGCGCGTGACTAAACTCTATCATCACTATCCCACCCAGCCTATACACGTCCCACTGCTGAGAACTTGCTAACTTCACACAAACCATTAAATTTTTATGGTATTTTGCCGCCCCCTAAATGTGGCGCCCGGGGGCTCTTCAACTGTCCACCTAACTACTTCTGCTGTTGACTGTACATACTAACAGATAATAGGTTTACTTAAAGGGTTCTTGTCTCATTCCTCTCTTCCAGAGTAGAAGGGAAGACAATATACTTCCTCCTCATTTGAGGAGTATTTAAACAGGCTGTTATTTGCGCAACAACAGATGATACTGTTTGCTGCGCCAAAGAATGTGCACCTATATCACCTATGGGTCTTTGATACGACCCGACAGCATATAACGACAGCGTAGTCAATACCTACAATAATCAAGTATTTCGAATAAGTACTTTTGCCAAAGCATAACCTAGTTAAAGTTACAAATGTGCATATACGTAAGGCGTAATGAAGCTAATAATTATGAATTTACCTTCGTCTCTGGATCTAAGTCAGTAGACCTCACAGGTTCTTTGAGCAATGGCCTTAGCTCCTCACAGAGGTCTAGAGTCAGCTCTTTCGACAAACGATATCTTCGAATGAACTCTTAATCCCCGAGTTCAAACGGATTGTTTTCCTTGCGATTACGGAGCCTATTTTTTTTCGCCCTGTATTCTCCATGAGATCGCATTCCAAAAATGCCAAAAATAATAATTCCTTCGACATCTGAAAAACTGCCGACAACTGTGTTTTAACAGCTTGCGGATTTTTCTATGTTGAACTAACACGCTATGCACATACTAAAGTTGTTATTTGCACCGTAAAACACTGAATTCGTTTTATTTCATTAGTTGAAGTTGAAGCGATCCAAAAGAATTGACAGAATGAGTAACTTATACTGAATCGCTAAATTTGACACTGAAGCGATTCAATTCCCACTCAAGTTAAGCGTCATGGTACGAAAACCGCTTGAAGTGAGTGAATGAAAATGTCTGTATCGCTGTCGCTGAACCGTGCCTGAACTGAATCGCAAAAGTAACGTCGTGGTACGAAATAGCGATGCAGTTCAGTTTAGAGCCTAAACTGAATCGCATTAAGAGAGCGTGGTAGGGCCCCAGTTCAATTTAGGCACCTAAACTGAATGTCTGTATCGCTGTCGCTGAACGGTGCTTGAACTGAATCGCAAAAGTAACGTCGTGGTACGAAATAGCGATGCAGTTCAGTTTAGAGCCTAAACTGAATCGTATTAAGAGAGCGTGGTAGGCCCCCAGAACATATTACTTAGTCCGCCCGCTGGATATATACTAGTACTAGATGAAAACCCGGCTTCGCTCGGGTAAAATGTAGACTCATAATAATATGTTTGAAATTTTTTTTTGCCAGTTATATATAGTTAGAATATCGGGATAAAAAGTATCTTATGTTTTAATCCAGGTTATAAACAAACTTTTTGCCAAATTTCATCCAAATCCGTTCAGCCGTTTCAGCGTGAAGAAGTAACAAACATACTCACTCACTCACTCACTCACAAACTTTCACATTTATAATATTATTAGTAGGATTAGTAGGATTACAAGAATGTAAAAAGATACAGTGTTGTTACCGGCAGCCAGGCTTTTTTTAAGGGAGGTTAAAGTAACGTATTTCAAGTAACTTAACCAAGACATTCATTTAATGAATGAATGAATTAAAAAAGTTTATTCAACACACACTTAGTTACACACAAAAGTTACAAAAATAGTTGAGTTAAAAAAAAGCCTGGCTGCCGGTAAGACAGTGCATAGTTTTTTTCAAATTAGTCATTTGTTTGGTGTAAGGCTTTGTACATATATTAGAAATACCCTAATCAACATGTTCTATTCATCTTTGTCCACAGAGCAGAGACACGTTACAGATCTCTTCTGTGGTACACCACTAAACTCAATCTCAACTCCTCTCATCAATTATCATCATGATTATATCTGTGGCTATGTATATCGGGTTTCATTGCCACTTGCCTGCCAAAAATAAATCTAGGTTTACCTATTGTTTTTTTTTATTCGATTGGATGGCAAACGAGCAAGTTGGTCTCCTGATGGTAAGAGATTACCACCGCCCATAGATACCTGCAACACCAGGGGGATTGCAGATACGTTGCCAACCTAGAGGCCTAAGACGGGATACCTCAAGTGCCAATAATTTCACCGGCTGTCTTACTCTCCACGCCGAAACACAACAGTGCAAGCACTGCTATTTCACGGCAGGACTAGCGAGCAAGATGGTGGTAGCAATCCGGGCGGACTTTGCACAAGGTCCTACCATCTGCAAATGCTGCTGTTTATTAATCGCAATGATTTGTCATAGTTTAGTTGTTTCTGAGATTATTGTTACCTGATAAATATAAGCTCGACAGCTCTATATAGGTATACATTTTCGCACTGCTATACTGAACTATAACTATAACTATGAGATTTAGAGATTTCCAGCAAGACGACTCAAGTATGTTTATTCAAATTCAACACCCGGTTTCCATTTACAACAAATGAATGCAGTTGAGAAAGTTAAAATACATACAGATTGCAGACAAAAAAGGCTAGGTAATAAACGGATGCAAATTCTTGTTAGTCTGCGTCTGGTATGAAATAGAAAGGAGTAGAAAATATTTCAGTTTTGTTTCAAAGACAAAACTCATTCATTGTTTTGTAACTACAAGTACCTACATACATACGTACCTATATGTACCTACTTGGCGCATGAAAATCTGCTGAGAGATAAAGTAAATACTGAAATCGATTTTGAATTGTTCTTTGTTGAGGTGATAATTTCATTTTGTAGTTACTTGTTTCGAAACTAAAAGTACATACATTATATGTAAAATAAATGGTCTTTCAATTTTTAAACAAGTTCCTATCAAACGAATATGTCGCTAAAGTCGAATTTTCAAGTTGACGGACACGTCTATTGGCGTTATTGTTTAATGACGTGCAAACGATTATCAACTTTAGGGTGGTAGACCACATATTTGGCTGATGGTACCTACTTGGCGCATGAAAATCTGCTGAGAAATAAAATAAATAAATACTGAAATCAGTTTTGAATATTCTCTGTTTCAATCATTTCTTTTTGTAGTTACTATTTACAAACCAAGCTCAAATTAGCTGGTCGGTTAAGTTAACGCCGGAGTTCTACGGAAAAATAGCATTTAGGGTTCAGCCCTTTCTTATTCAGTACCTAATCTATGATGATGATGACGAATAATAATAGTAAATCTATACAAGGTGTTATTTTAATAACTGAAAACCTCAGACACCCCAAAAATATTCTTCATTTTAAGTAAGTTGATTGATTTTTTTTAATATCTTCATTATTTTAAAAGATGTTGGTGTGTTTTGCTAAGTCAGTAACGAAAAAATTAAGTCATATTTTTCTAAGGAATCATCATCATCACGGAATCCTCCAAGTAAGGTATATTTTATACCTTAGGCTGCTATTTACTCTTAACCTACTAATAAAGCTCAAGCAGACTTAGCCGTTATAGTTTTCCTTGTAAGTTTGATATAAGTACTTACTATCAAAAAATCGTCTTAACAAACCCCTAATGGTTTTAAAACACCTACCCAACGATACCCCACACTATAGGGTTGGATGAGAAAAAAAAATCACCACACTAAGTCTATGGGAGGTACCCAAAAAAAAAATTTTTTTTATTGTACCATTTTGTCGGCTTAGTTTACATATATATTCGTGCAAAATTACAGCTTTCTAGCATTGATAGTCCTTGAGCAAAGCCGCGGACGGACAGACAGATAGACAGACAGACATGGCGAAACTATAAGGGTTCCATTTTTGCCGTTTTGGCTCCGGAACCCTAAAAAAGGTATTTAAAGACACAAACACAACCTGATTTAAAACATAGTGTAATCGATTCTACTCTCGATTCTGAGCAAACTACTTTCTGGTTTTCAGTTATTTAATTAACACCTTGTATACGTATATATAGTATCTGTTTGTAATTTGTAACTGTTCCTAATAAATAAATAAATAAATAACAAGTAAAGTCTTGCTTGACTGATTAACTGACTTATTCGCGCACTCACTGGAGACTTCAAATAAGTAATTAGAACAGGATTTTTCTTGCAATTTTTTTGGACATGCTGCAGCTGTTATAAAAACTTGGTATGTACTTTGCAGATATTGACCATTAGGATATAGAGGTGCAGGGTAGGTGCAGAAGGGATTTTTGAAATTTCCCGCAGGATAGAGAATGAGAATTGACACCATAAATAGGCTTAGGTCCCTTTCTTTCCTTTATGTACTACTTGTTATGTTCAAAAACACCAAATATGTCATACGGAACCTCAAAGAGTCGTAATCACTCTTGACAGTTTCTCAAAAGCCCAGCGGTAAGTAGGCCAGTCTCTCGTCTATTTTAGGTGTGTAGCGAATAATTTGTATACTGTCGGCGTATTTGCATTAGAATAAAGAGTTTACGAGCAACAAGTGTGGAACCGCAACAGCACAAGGGCACAAGGTCGCATACCGGAGCTGACATTAGACACAGGCCATGTCCAGTCAGTGCCTCTGCGGCAAGTTTGCATTGTGACTGTCACAGCTGAACTAAAGGGCTGTTCACCACCATTGAAGCAAATGAAGTTCAGCCGATTTTATCGAAATAGTAGAATACAATACAATACAATTACTTTTTATTATACACCAGAAATAGTAAACGATAAAGAAAACAGGTACACAGAGAAAATTACAAGATAAACAATAGTGTCACTTTCTTTACGATTTGAAGACCCACTAAAACAGTAGTGTCCCCCTTGCTCATAAATTGTGTGCATTGATGCAAAAGTTTGCTTCTGGTGATATTATAGGTATGATTTTATATCGAACACGATGCGATTAGGGTCCACCTTACTATAACTAATTACCACATCCGGGAATTATTACGCTAACAGTGCAGTGGCCGTGGTCAAAAGTAGAGTCGTTAATAGTCGAGTGATAAGTCCCGCCCGGGTGTGGTAATTAGTTATGAGTGAAAATCACGAAAGTTTCAAGCATTATGCCTATTATGCTTAATACATAAATTAAATACGAGTATGTTTTCCAGTAGGTACCTAGGGCCAAGGGATTTATTAGATTTTGGAGAAAATGAGTACATTTTCTATTCTTGCAATACTCTGAATATTTTAGATATCAAATATTACGTGGTTACTTCTTTACTCTAGTAACATATCTTTGGCAGAGGTGGGGGAAATAACTTATTGTCTCCGCCCCTGATCTACATTCCTTGTGGCCCTGAAGTAGCCGGCCAAATGCGCCGCAAGAAAATGCACGACGGTCATTTTCCTGCCACTCACGCGCATCCTTCACAAGGCTGCCAACCGTTGCATAACATTACGCTGCCTGCAACGACGAGTGGCCGCTGCTACAGTGCACAAAATACTAGATTATTCACTAGTTCGATAATATATTAAACTAAGATCAAATACAAAGAAACAAAGGAAAGGTACAGATGTAACCTTATAGAAAACCTGTAAGGTAAAGATTAACCTTAGAACAACTTGTATGAAAGAGCGAATTCCTCCTAATAACTACAAGTGCTTCACTTAAAAGGAGCTTAGGGTTCGCATTTGTTAACCTAGTTTAATGTTTGTTTAATTTTTGTTTTTTTTTTTAAATGTAGTGTACGTATTTATGATTTTCCATCATATTTTAAGTAATAGTTACCCATCGTACAGTCAGCAGCAAGAGTGGATTTGCGGTTACGCGTGCTCACAATTATCTACACCGACTCCACTGCCAATGTAATAAGAGAGTGCTTAGCACCACAACAGCTCATCCACTTCTGCTGCTGACTGTATATTTTTCATTTTGACATTTGACACTAAATAATAAAGTTTCTTTTAATGGATATGACAACTTCACTCATTTAATACAATAATTGATTGACACTTCGGGTGCCGGCCGTGCCGTCGTATTCTGATTGAGATTCGACTTGTCCCAATGGAAAACTATTAGCATTACATCTGTATTGCGTAAGCAACTGGGACTCAAGTCGGTGGCTGCACCATATTCCAGAGATGATCAGTAGACGTTTTTCTACGCACACGCACGTGATTGCATTTACCATCTTTTTCTAGCCTTATCCTATCCAGTTTGATAGAAAGAGATAGTGAAAGCGATTTTAATTCCGAATGCGAAAGACAGTAAGGCCTCGGAGTACTTAATCAAGTAAATACTACGAGCTTGGCTTACCAAATCACCTACGGTGATTCTGTTGAGCGTTACAGTTCTGTCGTCGTAGTTTACGTATATAATGATCATATAAAGACATTAAATAAATTTGACTGTAAAAATATGAACTTCCAACTCGTCAAATGTATGTAGGTACAGTCAAGTGCAAAGATATCGACACGGCCAAAGTTCCAAAAATATGTTTGAAAGTTTGACGAGTTTGAAAAGTTTTTATTGATTCAGAAACAGTGTAACATAAAATACAGTGTCAGCGGGCCCCAAACTAGGCTGTGCCTGTATCTTGGGCGCCCTGACGAGTTGGTATTCCAAACAAAAAACGAATTACAGTGTTCTTAATAGGTACAGAGGTAGTTCAGAAGAAACAGAATTAAACCTTCCTAATCAGATACTACTAATGCCACAATATAACATACTGATAAAAATATGTATGTATATGTCGGCGGCCGATCGTAAAATCCGCCAGATCACGAAATTCCTAGGCATATCGTGAAATGCCGCCATTTCATGAATTGGCTAAGGGACATCCGCCATATCGTTCAAATCTCACCGTTTAACGATTTGCCTAGTCACGTTTAGGCAGATCATGAAATTCCTAGGCATATCATGAAGCGCCGCCATGTCATGATTTGGCCAGTTTAGGCAGATCATGAAATTCCTAGGCATATCATGAAACGCCGCCAAATCGGTTCTAGCACTTCGCCGGCCGCTGCCGCGGCACGCTCGCTTCGCTCGCTCGGCTCGTGCGTCGTGATCACAATTAAAACTAACCACTCCTCGCTTCGCTCGTCGTACCTAAATTTTTCTATATAAATAAGTAACAACTAGTGAATACTTTATTTATCAACAAAATACTAACCTCTAAAATACGGGCAGACGTCCATGGTTTTTTCACATTGTGCACAGAATACGTTGATTCACATAAAAAGAACGGAGCTGATGTTCAAAAGCTTCTTTTGCACTTCTATTTTGAATTCAATCACTAGTTTCGGTTTAAAGATCATTTGTTGCGACGCCGACATTTTTCACGCGCTAAACAAACACGACCGGTCAGCTGGTCGCGGCCGCCATTGCATACGCAGCGCCACCAGTAGCCATAAAAGAAACTATTTTACGATGTGCCCGGTATAGAGCTAGGAATATCGACGAATGCGTTGCTCTAATCGATCTGCCGTATTATTTCTCAGGCACATCGTGATATGCCTGGCCAACGTTTAGGCATATCATGAAATGGCGGCGTTTCACGATATGCCTAGGAATTTCGTGATCTGGCGGATTTTACGATCGGCCACCGACATATACACGACCTTAATGTTAACATTAAGGTGCATAAAGTCGGTTATACACATTTTTGTAACTTTGGCCGTGTCGATATCTTAGCACTTGACTGTACCTACCACAAACTACATATAATTCCGAAATAAGGCCATGGTAACATATTTTTGAATGGTATGAACAAATACATATTTTTGCACCTTATTGTACATGTGTGTCTGTGTCTATGTACTGACGTACTTATTATATCTGTTGTTATAGATATGAACAGAGATGTGGGTTATAGAGCGGCTAATACATGTAAATATTTTATTCGTAGCTTAAAACCTTTTATATGCTGTACTAATTGCTGACGAACCACATGTTTGTTAATAAATGATGTTGAAAAGAAAATAAATAATAAGTACTGAAAAATAAAACAGAGCAATAAAGATCAACCTTGTTCTGACAAGGTCCAATTTTTTATTACTTTTGTCAGTCAATTAAAATGTTATTTGGGTGACCACTTTGACGTGGACCTTATGAGGTGCTAAAAGTAGAGTTAGATAAAAAATGCTGTCTACATTATTAACTATTTACATTAACCACCGGTATTAAAATATTACATTACCTTGTCAAAAAGCTAATGTAACCAAGCCAATTATTTAACCAAGTATTAGTAACCTAGATAAGAAAACTAAATAATTAATGTTCGTACCTACACCTACACGCTACCCAGTGATGATTTTTGATTTTGCAAAATATTCGTAGAACAAATAGCGTAAGGTAAACGTACGAGTGATCGTCACTGCCCCAATAGTTGGCATCCTTCATCTTTGTCAGTAGCAAAAAGATGACAGCAGAGTGTCGTCTATTGGGCTTTAGCGTGTCGGGCACTCGGGCGTTTACCTTACCTACTCGTAAATTTCCATTTTACCTTTATATGAATAAAAGTGCTTCAAGGGCTTAATCACGGTTCGCTACGTTCTTTGGGATTTGATAGGAGTAGGGCTTCAAATACCTACCGGTAAAAAATTGGTAACGTTACCCCTGTCAAAAATATTTAACGTTAAATCGTAATTAACGTTAAACAATGTACCGTTACTTTTACAATTTTTACAGGTATAAAAAATTTAACGTTGTAACCTGTTCACATAAAGTTAACGTTACCTAATTTAAAAGTATCGTTAAAAGATAACTTCTCATTTTTACGTTATTGCGGCGTCCCTGATCATCATTCTGCTAAATCAGAACATTTGTTTATGCTATTAAATCTACTCCACAACGATATGTATGTGCTTGTATGTAATTCGTATCAAAAATTAATTAAGAATTGCTATTTTTCTATTGAAGTAATGTTACTTTTTTAACGTTATCATAATTAAATGTGAATTGGGTTACGTTAACAAGCCCTACTATTAGCTACTATGTTAAGAAAAATTACCGTTATCAGTAACGTTAATTGGGTAACGTTACCATAATGTTAATTTATCGAGTAACGTTATAATTATTAACCGGTACAAGGTATTTTTACGATTTTACCGTTACGTATCGTTACTTATAATGTGAATTTGGAAACGTTAACAAGCCCTGGATAGGAGGCCATCAAATCATACAGCTAAGTCACAACACATGTCCAACTAAATAAATTGGGCCAAAAGTGATAAAGTTAAAGGACAACCGGATAGTTCAGTGGTTCTGAAACTGACTACGAACCTTGAGATCCCAGGTTCGATCCCCGGTCGGGACGAATATTTTTATAAAATAGAATACGAATATAATGTTTTCGAGTGTTGGGTGCATAATAATGTATTTAAAATGTATCTCAATCTATTTAAGTGTGTATACCCGTTGCCCATAAAACAAGCTTTGATTACTTTGGAACTACTTAGGTCAAAATTAGTGTCAAGTGTCCCTTGACTGTTATTTATTTAAAATTGCTAACTACACAGCGGCCAAATTATTAATTTAAAAAAAATTGATACCAGGCATTTCGGCTTTTTGTTCACACCCAGAAGTTTAATGTGAAAAAAGGGATGCGGACAACTGAGAATAATCCTTTTTTTTCAATAAAAAAAATAAAAGGCTAAAAATTTGTGCTTCTAGACTTTTCCCAAATGCGGCCCAAATTAAAGGAATGCCCGTCATGTTGCGCAAGAGTTGTGTGAGTCACGCCGATTGATATGCGGCATGCATCGCCCCGCCCCGCCGGTAGCACTTTCCTTGGATAGTTCGCAGAACGCGGCCACTAGAGCACTTTGTTGCTTTCAAGGATACCTCGTGGGTCGTGACTATGCCAGTTCTAGGAATTAGTTTTCAGTCTAGGTGCAGTAGGTACAGATCTAAATTATTGAATTATGTTTTTCATCGTATTTTATTTCACTCGTATTTATCTTGCTTTCTCAATTCAATTAGCTTCAGTAAACTTCAGTAAGCTAGTTGCGAAAGCAAGACAACTACGAACTTTTTCTTAGAAGTGTTCTATCAGAAAACATTTTTAATTTTCATTTAATTTTTATGGAATAATCGAGAAAAACTAACAAAAATGCAACGTTGCCAGCTCAGCAGGAATAAGCGCTCTTAATTACCGACATCAAACCTACTTATTAAAATCTACATTTCAGCAATATTTTACATTCCGTTTATACATATTTTTTGCAATTTCAACAAAAATTGCAGCACACGATTTTTGTAACAATTAACAGGCATTTATTTTGTTAGTTTTTTTTTATCGTAGCGTTTTATGAACTACGCACTTAGAAGGAACATTTCGATACACCAATATTTAAATTATATGCCTAAGTTTGGTTCCCAGCATGGAGAAACTAACCAAGAGAGTGGTTATACGGGTTATTCAATCCCGCAGCACATGTTACACCCATACTGTACTTTTTTCTTTTGTCCACTACATGGAAAAAACTAAATTTATTTAATTATAAGAAATAGCTAAATAATTACTTACTACTACATATATTTTTAAATAAACTATAGCTATTTTTATTCATTTTGTTACGCAAAATTAAATATTTACCATCAATATCGATCATAGCATATGCTTATCTAACGCAAATGTCCTGCTAGGCCGTGGTCCGTTATTGTTGCCTAATCACGGCGATTTTTTTATCAAACAAATTATACCGGGTGTGGCCTGTAATATGAGCAAATAATTAAAACATAGATCATACTCCTCAAACAAAACAACATTAGTTCAGCGACTTTGAAATTATTTTATTTTTTTATTTTTTATTACACTTTTAAGTTTATTCGAAGAAGCAATGTAAAGCAAAATGCTTGATGTTTGTAGCGTGACAGGCGACGTCAATTGTGTTCTAGGATGGCGTACATTGATAGCAGTATTTAATTTGTATGAAAAAAGGAAAATTCAAAGACTCCACTAATTTTAAAAGTCGCTGAACTAATGTTATTCTGTTTGACGAGGACGACCTACCTATATTTTAATTTTTTGCTCGTATTAAAGGCCACACCCGATATGCTATTTTAACTCTCTATGGGTTACTTCCTCTGTGGTTCTTAACTACGAGGTCAAAGTTTTTGTTTTAACTTCAATCTTCAATCAAGTTCTGCGAAAAGCAGGCAATAAAGTGAATAATTGATAATTAGCCGTTGACCTTACGCTCTCGGCTCCGCATCAAACTTCCGCACGATTTATCTACGCATCATCGCGTGCGTATTAAATAGCTGACTGAACAATATGAAAGTTTTTTTTTGTAAGCAAAAAATAAACGTGCTACCGTCACTATCATGCAAGCCGCATACAACAAATCGTCGTTTTACTATAATACAGTTGCATACAGGCCTAATTACTTCGATAGGCATACTGAAGTTGAATACGGGTCTCATAAGTCTTGAGACCAAAAATCATTATCATCATCATCATCCCAGCCAATATAAGACCGACTGCACAGCACAGGCCTCCTCTCGTTGTCCCCAGTGCGGATTGGGAACTTGACACTATTAAACTGTTCGCAGATTTTACAGGTATCCTTACGATGTTTTCCTTCACCCTGCTCGTAATAAATTTCAAATGTATTATGAATTTCGATAAACTCAGACCAGACATCATTTCCGTATAACCCCGCTGAAGCTCATCTACCTACCAATCTATCTACTACCTTTCAATTCAAAAGAAGAGCTTTAAGTACTGTGTCTCTTGCCATCGACCTTTTTAGACAAAAATATTTGCCGGCTACGGTCACACACCGAAAGAGCACTCTTATTACGAATGCCGCTGTCAGTTGATCTATAGTATACAGAAAGACATCATCATCATCGCTTGGATTACGGGTACAGCCTGCGGAAGTCCTTGACACCGTCAAATATTTTTTGTCCTAACGTAAAGTTCCCTATGCGCACTGAGCCCGGGTGGGAACTACCGCCAAAACCTTCTCTTTCCGAAAGGAGGCCTGAGGGGCTACTACGAAATTCGAAAACCGAAGTTCGTATCGTACCGTCCCTGACGCTAATTAAAAATACGAGTTTCGAATTTCGGAGTAGGACCTCAGCAGGGCTACTATGAAACTCGAAACTCGAAGTTCGTGTCGTGCGGTCCCTCTGACACTTATACTATTTTTCCAGTTTCGAGTTTCGTAGTAGCCCTGCTGTACCCTGCAGTCGGACGTAGTAGAATAGACGTAAGTAAAGTTTGCACAAGTGATTGCTACGTATAAATTCTCCCTTACTTTTAAAATCAGTAGAGACGGATTATGCATAGGTACTTTAACATTACCTCTGCCTACCCATGATAAGTAATTAACCATAAATCCTTCGGTTACGTCTTGTTTAGACATTAATTATTAGAGGTCTCGACGGCCATGATCCACACGATTATGGGCCCGCGTCGAAGGTCTGATAACATGTAACAAAGTAGCCGGACGGGTGTGGCGCACCGCCGCGGGCTGGTGACAGACCCGTCGCATGTCATGTGCAGCCGGATTTGACCACACGTGGGCTGATCTCTACCTGATACTGATACGTGTTAGTTTCAGAAATATGGGATTTGGTTGAGTGAAGCGTATAGTACTCGTTTCTTATACCCCTTTAATTTATTGAGGATGATTTTGGTTCTTTTGACCCCATCATAGAAGTAGAACGTCCACTGTTGGACATAGTCTTTCCCATAGAGTTCCAGTTACATCGGTTGGAAGTGACCTGCATCCAGCGTTAACCTGCGGCTTTAACCAGGTCATCAGTCTATTTTGTTGGTGGACGTCCTACGTTGAGCTTTGCCGTTACCTTCACCCTTTTCCCCTCTTGTGTAAAATTTTCCCTAGGTTTCCAGCAAACTAGGCAACTTATTAATTTTGTGTATGACAAAGTCGAGATGGACGGATGACCTGGTTAAGGCCGCTTCCAACCAAAGCAACTGAAAGTCTATGGGGGAGGCCTATGTCCAACAGTGGACATGCTACGGCTGATATGATCATGATGATGAACGTTTTGTTCCATTGTGAAGAGATAAGCTTTAAGTTTTTTGGCCATGCTTAAGCCCGATTAATAACTGTCTAAGCGCAGGTTACACGACGTGTTATCGGCCGCATCGCGCCGGCCGCTGTGGGCGATATCGGATAACTGTTAATGTCAAGGTGAGCCATTGTTTCAGCATAAGTTCATAACTCAAGCAATTCAATCTTCGCTTGTCTATAATGACGTGCGCTCATAAAATGTTTATTGTTTTCCGAATTATGAATAGCCAAATAGCCACACAATAAACAATGCGTTGTAAGTTAATTATGTTACCAAGTATAATTATTAGATTCCTTTTTTTCGTGTTCAACGTGTCTATGAGATAGCAATGCCAGCTGGCATGGCACATTTTTTGTCGCTTTTAGAACTTTCAATCATCATGGGTCAGTTTCAGTTCAGGCAGCATGTTAATTGTCAAATAGTAGATTGTACAACAAGAGCATAAAACGAGCTATTTTACCCAAGTCGTTCATATAGCCACCCGAGCCGGTATGGCGAGGGTGGATAGACACGTCGAGGGGAAAATGGGTTTAATGCTCGAGTTTTACACTCTGCTTTTCACTTCGATGGCGAGGAAACGAAATTAGCAACAGTGGGTCAATTGTTCACTTACTATGTACCTTTTATTTTACATGAATTACTATATAATTATATTTTTTTAGTTTTATTGATTTATTTTGATTGATTTGATTGATTTTTAATTTTATACAAATTAAAAATTATGAAAAAAAATATATATAAACTTCTTTGTTTGTGGCTGTTGACACCTGATTACCTTGGTTAAGACCAAGCTACCTAGCCTAAGGTATAAAATATACCTAAACTTGGAATATTCCGTACAAAATACGAAATCCTTAGAAAAGTATTACTTAATTTTTTCGTAATGGCTACGGAACCCTATTTCGGGCGTGTCTGACACGCTCTTGGCCGGTTTTTATATCTGCACGGATGGGTTGACACACTCTTGCGCGAACTAGATTATTCTTATTTTTTTACATAAAACTGACCCGGGATTGACCCCTATCTCACCTGATGAAAAATGCAGATGAGGCCAAAGGTGTATCTCATTGGTTCAGTAACAGCTTGTTCACTCTAGCCTTGAGGAGCGCCAGGCTGTATTTATCCGAAAATGTAGGCAATGGGAGCGAATTCCATTCTTTAGAAGTTCGCATTCTGCACTGCGGGAACCGTGCATTTTTCCGGGATAAAAAGTAGCCTGCGCTCTCTGGCCCGTATACTATCTCTATGCCAAAAGTCACGTTGATCCGTCGCTCCGTTTCGACGTGAAAGACGGACAAATATACAAACACACACACTTTCGCATTTATAATGTTAAATCCATATCCCTTAATTTGTATACCGGGTGTGGCCTGTAATACGACCAAAAAATTAAAACATAGCGACTTTTAAAAATAAGTGAGGCTTCGAATTTTCCTTTTTTCATACAAATTAAATATTGCTATCATGTACGCCATCCTAAAACACAACTGACGTCGCTTGTCACGCTACAAACATCAAGCATTTGGCTTTACATTGCTTCTTCAAATAAACTTAAAAGTTTAATAAAAATTAAATAACTAATTATTTTTAAAAGTCGCTGAACTAATGATGTTCAGTTTGAGGAGAATAATTTATGTTTTAATTATTTAAATAAAATAAATTAAATTATTTAATTATTTGCTCATATTACAGGCCACATCCGGTATTTAATCCATATCCATAATATTGATTAAATATACAAATTTTATTATGAAAGATGAAACATAGCAAAAATTAAGTACAATAAAATAAAATAAAAAATAATATAATATAATATAATATAATATAATATAATATAATATAATATAATATAATATAATATAATATAATATAATATAATATAATATAATATAATATAATATAATATAATATAATATAATATAATATAATATAATATCATGGGACACTTGACACCAATTTACCTAAATTAAAAGTTATAAAATTATCCGATTTCCAAACGTGATGCCTAAACAATATTTAGCAACTTAATTGAAATACTAGGTTTTTATAAAAAATCACATGGCGTTGTAGGTTTTATTACCGTTACACAAAAACCCCGCCTAAATGTCATGCAAGTTTTGGGGCTTTATAACGATCCCGTAGGAAGATTGGAATAAAAAGTAACCTGTGTGTTATTTCAGACATCCAGCTATCTACATACCAAATTTCATCCAAATCCGTCCAGCATTTTCAGCGCGACGGACTAAGAAAAACACGTGCGCGCGTATATTGATAGAATTAAGCAGTTGTAAGTGTTGTAACATCAGTAAATATCCAATGTTAGAATCAGACAGGACATTGTAGCAAGTTCTTAATCAGAAAGACATCAACGCGTTCTAATGACTTTATGTTAAACTTTAAACAAAACTTACTTCTTAAGTATTTAAACTCTTCGCCAATCAAATGTTAGTCATAATGATGGTATAATCAACTATGATTTAGGTAGTCTCTAACCTAAAATTCTATAAAAACGCTGTAAATGTCCATCAATTTCCGAGAAAATTGCACTTTATTAAATACCAAATATGTTTAAGAGTTTCGGTCATAAAATCAATTAAAATTCTTAGAATGAAATTCAAACTTTATGCAATATGATACGTACCCCTAGCGGTGCGCTCGAGTGTAAGTACCCTTTACGTGGCCATGCACTGAATTTCGAAGAATCAAGAACAATTCGGACAATGCACACAACCGCATAATTTACGCGAGGTAATGTCAGGGCAATTTACACATTCGTGAACTTTATACAAGGTGCGTCGCAGTTTTGGTGTGCTCTGCGCCTTGTAGGTGGTCACATAATTGGGGTCGAAATTACTGTGGCTTAAGGCATAATGCCTAATGTTGTGATACAGATATCATCTCGGTCCAAGTCTCTGGTCTTGGGTTTTTGATTATTTTTTGTGCTCGTTCATTTTGTGTTGATTAAACTAAAATAAAAAGTGTAAAGAATAACTAAAGATGTACCTACATATATATGTATATATTTATGATACACATGCTCGACTGTTAAAAAAAATACTAAATAAAAAAATTGCAATGTTATTATGACAAAAACTAATTGTGTACCTACAAAACTCTGAGCTTACTTACACGATTGTTTATTACTATACGGTTAACAGTCCTTTTCCACGGCTCCATATCAATTAGTAGTTATCGTTTGCAACTGATACGGATCTAATAAAATATCAGCGAGCTTTCCTCGGGGCACGATCGAGGCGTTCGTTTGCGCAACTAAAGCGCGAGCGGTAAAATGCCGTCGAGACACATGACACTTATTTGCCGTCATCATCATGAGGCAGAGGTAAACGAGAAGTTGCCACCTGCATCCACCGATTGCCCGCATTGTCGCAATGTCGTCGGTCCACGTCTTTTGGTTCATAGTCGCCACTCGGGACCATTTGTCTTCCAGCCGTTGCGAGTTCCTTATTGATGTATATTAAATTAATTGTTAAAATTAATTAATGATTGTTATTAATTCATTGTTTAATTTAATATATTAATTAATTATTTTATTTCATGTAAGTATCATATTTTAAGTTTAGGATAGGTAGTGTTATTATAATTGTACATATAATATGATTCATTAAATACACGTTCATTTAAAAATATTAATTATTTACTAAGGTTAGAGTCTAACCGTTAGACGTTACGGAAACTCAAGAACTTAAGGGAAAGTTAACCGTGCGTCTTAAAACTACAAATACACATTCCTTTTTTCTTTGTGTAGCTTGGAAAAAATCGTTTCAATATTGCTTTAAAACGCTGCCGTATTGTGTTTTGTTTACCCTGTATATCTTTTTATTATATATTTTCCTTTGTAGCTCGTTATGTGATGTCCAATAAGGATCATTGTTACGTAAAAGTGAAAGAAAAAAAAGGAAGAGGTTTTCGAGTAATCACGTTAGGCTCATTTTTTGGCGGAATAAAATGTATTCTTTAAGTTATGTATAGCTACAAAACAGTATTGTGACTGACTGACAGACAGAAAACCCACATATCTCTCTCTCGAATGTCAGTGAAGCGCACTAAGAAAAGTTTCGGAATTTCCAACTAGGCTACTTCATTCTACTACTTATATAAGCTACTCGTAGTATTTAATATTTTTGACGTTATATCGGTGATCAATGTACTAGTAAAGTTACTAGTACACTTTTGCTTTGTGTCGCCTTCGTGTGCGCCCACGCAGCGTTCCAACGCTCAGTACCTCGAGCGTTGGAACTAACCTACATAGCAACCAATTTGATTCCTAGGCCACTGTAATACAGTATACCTTGTCATTAGGACATTTACGTCATTTGATAAGCATTTTTAGGCATACATACTATGATTAGGTTCCATGGCGGCCCAAGGATCAAATTGATTACCTGTACAAGCGAGGACAACGTTTTCAGCGCCTGCATGCTTTGAAGATAGAAGGAGCATAAAATAAAGTATAACTAAAAGAATGACTAATAATTTTGACTCTCTAATTTTAAACTGATAATATTAGACGTATGTATGTTTTACATGCTCTTTACATAATTGAGAATTGTTGCTTAAATGGAAATCTTGAGTGGCTCGTTACTGATCGTAATTTGGCTGTGTACCTGCTAATCGGGTTTATTAATGGCATTGTTTGTGTACTACGAATATGTATTACTCCGCTAAAAATAACATTCCTGCGGGGTGACTGTAACTGTGAAGTTAAAACACCTTTTGATGTGCACTACAGTACATTTGTCGGTACAATGGGCTAGGGAAATAAAAAGTGTGGTCTGCTCGTCATTATGAATATCATTTAAACAGTTTTGGCTGGGCTCATTGTTTAAGCCTTGCTCTATGCCCTAATGCACCCACGTCATGCATTGCAGGCACAGCTGCAATTTACGCGCATTGTCCGTACGTGATAGCGGCACGGGCACTGATCCATTGCACAGAGATTGCGCAGTATTCTGTTTCATTAGTTTACTTTGACATTTAGAGACTATAATATACACATCTCTGAATTATTTAGATTAGGTTTTTTTTTATTAACTCAGGGACTTTATACATCCCCTTGCTGTATTTAAGGCTGTATATTGTTAAGCTTATTGATTTTAAACTTGTATATTTTTAGTTTAATTTCTAGTCACAGGCTCGCGACGTCGAAGTTCCCAAGACGATCCCATAGAGCTTATGGGAACGGAAGCAATACCATGTCCTCGATACCGCTCTGTTTTCAGAGCATGACATGAATGCGAGTGAGCTAACTTTGGGGGCGGCAGACGTGAGCTTGCCTTCGGAATCCAAAAGCTTAATGGTTACTTGACCTGAAATGTATATTTCAGAATTATTATTATTATATTTTTTTATTTATGACGGTGGAAGCATTCTACACTTCCACTGAACGTAGATATAGTTAGTGTTTAGTTTTGTAACTAAGGGACCCCATACATCCCTGTATTATTATTATTTTGGTTTTTTTTAGCTGACTGTACTTTTTCTTCACAATTATTTAATTTAATAAATTTATTTCATAACAGAAAAGCATTTTGTATTTTTTCTTCAATTGTATACTGTAGTTTTTAAGTAGGTATTTTATTTGTAATTATTTTATTTTGGAAAAAAATGACTTTCTGCCAAGTTGCTTGCGGCGCATTCTTCTTGGCAATGATGGTCTTTCCGAAAGCTCTGGTAGTTTAAAAAATTACGTGTAAAAGTGCCCATTGCGGCCTATTTACTGAATAAATGATTTGAATTTTCAATTTGAATTTGAATTTCTTGATAGTTTAATAAGAAATGTGTCCACCTAATTCTGTAAAAAGTTTAAGCCGATTTAAACACAGAATACTAACTTATTTTCCATTTTATCTACAGATACTTATCACATCGGACGACAAGCTTCAAGTTTTGGCTGACATCGAGTTTGTAGCAAGTGGTCTATTTAAGATCCAAATTAAAGAGGATAATAATATAATAACTTGAATTATTCATTATATTTTTTATCACCATTATTTCAATTCAATAACCTCAAGTTTTATTAAAAAATACTGATATTTGAAAATTTATAACAATGCCAAATTAAATTAATTAAATTAGACAATATGAGACCGACGGATACGAATCACTGTATCACGTTTAAACATAATATTTGACCCAAGTTATATAAACATTAGTAAACAGAAATAAACTATAAACAGAAGTAAACTATAAACTTCCGTAGGTAAACTTACGGCAGCAAACTAAGTGAACTTAAAGGCAATTGACCAAACCGTCTCATTCAATTCCGAGACGGATAGTTTAATGTATGCTAAAAGAGATCCACTGAACTTTGCAGCAACCTACTGAACCGAGTGAACGCAATGACCTGGCCCTATGGTTCTGGGTCGTCGTCGAGAGCCTTAGCTGGTATTTCAATCCTAGTAATGTACACCTCGCAAACAAATGGCGATAGGTACAGTCAAGTGTAAAAATATGAACTTATTCAAAGTTTCAAAAATAAGTACCACAGACTCTTATTCCGACGCAATAAGGCCGTACTAACATATTTTTGAGTGGTTCGAATAGATACTTATTTTTGCACTTGACTGTAAAGTCAACTGCATTAACATTTGCCACAGCAGAGCGTGCAAAAATATCTGACACGTTTTAATGGCCCTAGAAATGGAGTCGTATCAGATATTAACGCAAGCTTTGTTGTGTCAGATATTAGTTCTGTAGAGTTCTGTTGACTAATGCATACTAATGTGTCAGATATTTATTAGTATTGTTGTTGTAGAGGTGGCCCAACACTAAGCCTATGAGTCTTGTTAAGGAAACCAAGCTAATCACTCTCTGTAACCAGAAGACGAGTGCAAAGGGATTTTAAATTTAAAGGATGAATTCTTTGTGTCCGTGATGAAAGTTAGTGTGGTACCATCTGCAAGCTTCACTAAGTACATATGTAATAAGCAAAATAAGTTACCAATTCCAATGGAATCACTACTTTCATATAAATACATCTCTCTATCGTATTAACAAATGAAGAAAAAATACAAATGCCTGATGAAATGAAACTAAGATTTGCATCAGGAGATTCAGTAATTGATTCAGTGAACACAAAGATATAAGACAAACCGAAAAAATAATTTAGCAAGGACGCGAATCTATCTAAGTTAAATGTATTAGACTTAAATCAACTGAAACAAAAAAGTCGGATAAACAGCAGCGCTAAATGAAATATGCCTACTACGAAAATATTTTAACACTACGTCGTATAGCTACAGACGAAAGGTGTTATTTAATGAAAATTATAAACTCCCTATCCTATATGTATATGTATACGTCCCACTACTCAGCACAGGACACCTCTCACGATAATTAAGAGAGCTAAATAAATTAGTGTGTAGGTATTCCTAATAGGTGACTTGAAAAATAAAATAAATTAAAAGATGTCTGAGTCCTTATCATTCTCATTAATTATTGAACGCCCGTTGTATTGTGAAAATGACCTACAAATAAGTACGATTAGAGATCTAAACATTATTCCTATATCACAAACCGGAACTTGCAGTCTTAATTATAGGGACAGCGTTGATTGTGCGGGATCCCACAGCGCCCCCGGGCTCGAGTTCAGGGTCGCGCGGCGTCAGCGCGGCTCGAGTGAAAGGGTGCGCCCCCGCCGCCTGTATAAAAGCTCCTAACACTTCTCATCAAGCATCATTCAACACACTCGATCAACACACACTACACAATGGCATTCAAGGTACGCCAGAGCTGCAGTGATGTAGAAGCTGAGGCGTGTGTCGTGATGGTCTAATTAATATTTTTTTTGTTTCCAGTTTGTGGTACTCGCTTGCTTGGTAGCGGCCGCTAGCGCCGGCGTGGTGCCAGCCGCCCCAGTGTCGTACGCCGCCGCGCCCGCCTACCACTCCGCGCCCGTGGCCTACGATTCCGCGCCCGCCTACCACTCCGCGCCAGTGGCCTACTCGGCGCCCGCCCTCCACTCCGCTCCCGTCGCGTACGCCGCGCCCGTCGCCAAGGTGGCCGTCGAGGAGTACGCACACCCGCAGTACAGCTACGCCTACGACGTGCAGGACGGGCTCACCGGCGACTCCAAGTCGCAGCACGAGACGCGCGACGGCGACGTCGTGCGCGGCTCCTACTCCGTCGTGGACCCCGACGGCACCAAGCGCACCGTGGAATACAGCGCCGACGACCAAAACGGCTTCAACGCGGTCGTGCACCGCGAGCCGCTGGCCGTGAAGGTGGCCGCGCCCGTGGTCTCTAAAGTGGTCGCGCCCGTAGCCTACCAGGCCGCGCCCGTGGCCTACCACGCCGCCGCCCCCGTCGTGCACGCCGCGCCCGTCGCCAAGCTCGCGGCGCCCGTCGCCTACCACTCCGCCCCCGTCTACCACACCGCTCCCGCCGCCTACTCCGCTCCCCTGTACCACCACTAAGAATGCCAAAGCTTAGGAATATACTAAGCATGAAGTAACTACTTAATATTACCTTAAAGTGTGATATGTGATACTGCCATAGGAAATTAATTAAATTATTATTTTCTATTTACGCAAAATTTTATTTCCAATCCAATGTAGTGTCAAGGGACACACACTCATCAATTTTGGCTCTAAAATGCTAGATTGATACGTGACTAACATTACATTCGTCAACTCTGCCACCCCGTTACTTGTTGGTACCTTGACAATACAGAATATAGTAAATTATCATAGTATCCATGCTACTGTACTAGGTACTTAACTATAAAACATGTTCTACGTATACCTACTTACCTAACCTATACCTAAGTCAAACCGGCTGAACTTATTCCGCGGTTAAATCCAGAGCCTGACAAGACCATCGATAAGACCATCCATTATTTGCTCTGGAAACCAAAATAAATAAATAAATAATTAATAAGATACGGATGATACCTAATCGGAAGCATCCAATCCAATACTAACATTGACATCTACTTTGTATGTGCCTCTATGTATGTGCGTGCATAGATGTCAATGAATACTAACGAACCTAGGTACAATTTAGATTTAGTATCTAATCATAAAAAATATTTATTATTATAATTTCGAGAGACGTGAGTCCTCTAAAAAGTCTAAAATATTTAAATACCTTCCAACACCCTGGATCTGTGTTCATATCCATCAATTGCTTTTCGGTAGGTATCTCTACCACGCAATGCTCCCAAAATGATACGACGGCGCGTCTGTTTATGAATAATTTAGATTAATTTTCACTATCAGTAACGCGGTGTGTGTGTGTGTGACATCGTTTCCAATTGCGAAACAAAATAAAGTGCATCGGCGCCGGCGCTGGCTGGGCGCCGGGTCGTGGGAACACGGGAAATATCAAGGTTGCATGAACCTGCTTGTTAGCTTAACGCATCAATGGGCTACATTTAATTATAATTATAACGATTGTAAGATCAGCATTTACATTAAGCTCTTGAAAAATGTTACAGACTTTGTAATCGGTGATCTCACAACCTCTTTTTGTCATCCTAGCCTAGTGGCTCCGAGCCTTTTTGATGATGGAGCACTATTTCAAAACTAAATATTTGCCGGAGCCCTAAAATAGTCAAAAACAACTAATTTAATGGAAAGTTGTACTCGGCAACCTTATGGTGGACCATACTCGCGTTACTTATTTTAACTATTTCCAGTCTTTTTACGGAACCCTCGCAGAATCTTCATGGAGCCCCAGGGCTGCGCGGAGCACACTTCGAGAATGGCTGTCCTAGCCTATATACGACCCACCACTGGGCACAGGTCCCCTCTCAGAAAGAACGCTTGGGCCGTAGCTCCCACGCGGGCCCAGTACAGATAGAGAACTTCACACGCACCAAAGAATAGCTTCGCAAGTTTATGCCTGCAAAAAGGAAAATATCCTCACGATATTTTCCTTCACCGTAAAGCTCGAATTTCGAATGTAGATAATTTCGCACATCAATACTCGTATCAAAAAACTCAAAGATGCGAACCTCTATTTAAGAGGGCACAAGTTAAAACCACTAAGCCACCCAGGGCTATCACTATCACGATTAATAATCTCATATATTAATAATAAATAATAATAATAGGTAATAATCATCATTTATTCAAATATAAAGTGTACAAACACAAGAGGACAATGACGTTTCTGTCAACACGAAGTTAAACAATTTGCAAAAATTAAGTACCTAGTTATAACTCTGATCCAAACTAAGCAAAAGCCTCTATCTTGGAGTATTAAGTATATATAAATTATAACTTATGTTTTCTATTATGATTTGCATACCTTAATGTTAAAGTGATGATTAACAAGTTCTTACTTATACATAGGTATGTACCATGCTAAAGCTGAATATCAAAAGGATAGGTGGAGCTAGCTATGATCTTGGCAAATAAAAGTCAAGACTACCTCCAAACTACAATTTTAGAGGATATAATTACTTCTACATTATTCATTCATACTTTTATGTTTTTGGTTTTACAAATCAGATTGCATTCACATTTGAAGTCAGTTCAAGTTTCTGAACCCATCCAGCGACCGTAGATGATTGAGCTAATTAGTCTAAGGCAGCCATACTAGAACGTGAAAGAAATGAATGTTAAGAGCGCACTACATGTATATGTTTATGTTATGTTTCAATTATGTTACCTATGTACCTACAAGGACCATATATGGTCCTTGCCTATGTATAAATAAATATTGGTAACCCTACGTTAATTCAATAGCAATGCTTTCAGCAAGAGCGTTATTTTTTTACATATAGGATCTTACAAACATAATTAAAGGAATATAACCTTCGGGAAACACTAGTTTTCCCTAAGTTTTCCTCCTGGTTATTAAACAGAATTATTTGAAACGAGTAATATTTACCTCAACGTTTCGACCACATAGTGGCCGTGGTCTGAGTAGACTGAAATGATGATGTGGTAAATGTTACTCGTATGTTTCGCGTGATAAGTCCCGCTTATAATATTTAACTATGACTGAAAATCACTAAGGGGCTGTTTCACCACCCATTGATTAGCGTTAACCGACGGTTAAATGTGATGCCGTCTCCGTCTATTCGAACAAAACAAATAAAGACGGCATCACACCTAACCGCCAGTTAACACTAATCAATGGATGGTGAAACAGCCCCTAAAGCTTAAGCATTATAAGCTTATTATAATTAACTTGCCTGGTGGTAAACGTAATTTGAATTTGAATTGAAATTGTTTTGGAAACGTAAATGGAATTTACTATCTTTTTTATTTAGTACCTACCATGTACCTACCTACATTAATTTAGTTACTGGTCGAATACTTATTTGTATTTGAGGTGTATGTACCTAGTTTTGTAAAAAACAACATAATGTACACGCGAATTATATCGTAAGTTTTGTGGTTTTAACCATGTTTTAACCAGGAAAGGTATATTCCTGCATGTGATTTAAAAACAATATCCAAGCACTTTTTTGTATTTGTAATGGCAATATACGAGTTCGGATAGAACATAGAACCTTAGAGCAACGCGGGCTTTCTGCCGGAAGGGAGTAGCCTTAGCGGTAGATTACCTTTAAAATAGTTCTGGCGTTTGTTGCGGGGGGAAATGTGCACACAAGTGCAGTTCCGCACACTTACATGCAAAAACAAAACTGCCAACTGACTGTAATGACGACGTTAACACATAAATAATCCAACAATACACTAATACTAAATTTCGTGTACAGATGACTCAAAACTCACACATTGACAGTAATATCACTAAGTTGTTCATTCATCGGCGAAAAGTCTGATTTATCGCTTGATCGATCCGAAATTTGTACGGAAGCGGACTCGCTGTTGGTAAACGAATCCGACAATAATATTGTGATAAAATATACGACTTTGTTGTTTAAATGTAAGCAATAATACGATAACAATTTACTTACATGTGAAATGTAACACCATCTTTTTGCAAGCTTTATGTCCCAGATCTCTTTTTACAGCAGAAAACTGAACGATTCGGCATTTTTAACACTGCAGCGCTTATTCGCGCGACTCGATAGTCTAGTTTAAAATCCGAGCGCGCCTTGTTTTATAAAATTCGTATGCCCAGTTGGGCTTGTACATACTTTGACAGAGGGGAACGCGGCGAATGGCTACTCCCTTCCGTAGGAAGCATGTAGGAAGCCCGCGTTGTTGTTATATGTTATAGTTGGGTGACACCAAGGTGACACTCTTTCCCGGCCCGGATAACACCGTCATGAAATACTGTCCCTGTTTTTTTGTGTACACGCCCATACAAACTGCCAGGAGCTTCTATGGGCGTGTACACGAAAAACAGAGTCGGTATTTCCATATCAGTATTATCCGGACCGGGAAAGAGTGTCACCCGCACAAACTTAATGAGGGGCTATCATCGCGAATGAATTCGCCGCTAGAGGCGCTAGTGTAGCGTGAGGTCTCCGAAATGTCAAATCTCATAGTTTTTGGGTGAGCTACGCGGGTTTACTTATAATTAGAATAATTTTGTAAATATTTTGCAATATCTGAAATTAATTATGGCAAATATGCGTTTCTGGGCAATGAATGTCTGTGTTTTGAGACAGTTTTGTCTTTCGGAAACCTTTATCCTCCCCTTTTTTCCGAACAAAACGAGGACTATGGAACACTGTGGCATGCTCGATATTTTTATGGTTCGGTTTTAAGGTGTATTAAATATGATTTTAATCTAAACTTTGTTTTCACGCCCGTAATAACAGACTTTGAAAGCCATACTTAAAAACCTCACGCAACAGTGCGCTATCTAGTGAGACAAAAAACGATAGCCCTCATTCATTAATAGCGCACGTTTACTTTTAAAAGACATCAGAAAAACGCCTTAATTTGACAGCTACTACGTTTTGACATCTTATGTCCAAATGCTACAATAACTCACAAAATCAGAGCAGTTTACGTGCAGTTTACTAGAAATTCCGGTTTGTTCTCGTCACCTCCGTTGCGTTCGGACCAATAAGCATAGACGCCAAACAATAACATGGTTGGGTGAAGTGACGCCCGATTATTTTATTAAAGTTATTTATTTTTGTCTAGTGTCCAAGACGCTGCATAATTTAAAGAAAATACATTTCTATCAATTAAACACAACATATTTCAAAGTAGCTTTAAAACATTTGGGAATTTCTTAGTAGCATTAATTCGGCGGGACTTTACAAATTTGAACAAAACATGCGAATTTATTGAGAAATCTCGCATTTGTATATATTATGCAGCTGAGATTGTGAAAAATATAAGAAGGATATTGTAGCCCTGTTTTCCAGTGAAATTGCAATGGTATCAACGAGGGGAGTTCGTTACAAATTCAGTGAAGGAGAACGCGTGCTCTGTTATGAACCAGATCCTACTAAAGCCAAGGTTCTTTACGATTCAAAGGTAGTTTAGTTTTTTTTTACATTATATCTTGTCTTTTTATACACGGTTACCCTTTTATTTTTGAGTATATTAACTGATAAAGCTTCCTAAATAGGTTAACTATCCAATTTTTACACTAATATGTGCCCTAGTAAGTGTAAAACATTACATGATCAACAAAACTAAATATAACAAATACAAAATTCACATCTATTGTCAAGAAGGCATTAATATCTAAGTAATATTACAAAATGGATGACTAATCACGGATGGAATATGTATGAAAATAATTCTGTTCCGCATTGGTGATCCCTTACTTCAAAAAGTGAATCTACTGTGTTAAAAATGTAGTTGTGTTAAATATTTGTTATGTAAGTCATTAAATAAGAATGTAGATTTGTTTAAAATTATATTTGCTTGTTTGCCATCCAGTCGAATAAAATATATATATATAATATAAGTACCTTGTTAAATTTCTTGCCAGTTTCTTCTAACAGAAGTTTTTCCGAACTGGTGTCAGATTTTTTGATATTCATACATAACTGCTTGTTATAGTTTATTTTTATTATACCTACTATACTACACACTTAATATAAATAACAATATAAATGATAAAATCACCAATGAAAAGTTAATTATTTAAAAGGATCATTAGGCAGTTGTGTAGTTTAGTTAGAACTTGATTTTGTAGTTATTAAGAATAGCTTTGAATGTGATGTTTCCATTTTAACTAACATACATTTTAAATTAATAAGGTACAATTGAAGTTACACTAAACTATCCTAAAAATAAATTAACTATCCATCCATCCATCCATCCCAGACTATATACGTTCCACTGCTGGGCAGAGGCCTCCTCTCAGAACAAGAGGGCTTGGGCCATAGTTCCCATGCGGGCCCAGTGCGGGTTGGGAACTTCACACATACCATTGAATTTGCTTCGCAGGTTTGTGCAGGTTTCCTCACGATGTTTTCCTTCATCGCGAAGCTCGTGGTAAATTTCAAATGTAACTCCGCACATATAAATTAATAATTAATTGTGTTGTATTAATTGTATTTGTTTGTTGTTGTTTACTTAATTATTAATTAATTATATATAATTATATATTATATATTGGTAATTTCGAATATTTTTTTTTATTTGTCCAAAAACTTTGTGAGCTTCCATGGACTAACATTAACTGTAACTAAAGTACACCCAATGTGCAATGGCAGCGTAAACTTTGCGAGGCCCTATGATGGGACACCATGCATTAGATGTAAAAAATTTATTTATTGTTTATTTATTTTTTTCTTCTTATATATTTATAATATATAAAAAGAGAAACTTTCGATGTGCGAGGCCCCTTAGACCCTGAGGCCGTAGGCGGTAGCCCACATCGCCTACGCCTAGCGCCGCCTCTGCCGATGTGTCTAAATTGTAAGACTGGTAAAATTATCTTATCTCATAACTTATTTATTTATTCATTTATCTTTGCTTTTTTTAAGGTACTGGAAGTTATAGAAAGCAAAGATAAACGCGGCCGCCGGTCGGTGGAATACCTTATACACTTTCAAGGCTGGAACTCATCTTGGGACCGCTGCGTCAGCGAAGACTTTGTTTTAAAAGATACAGAGGAAAATCGGCAGCTGCAACGGGATCTTGCCGAAAAATCACAGCTGCAACTGTAATGTTTCCGAGATTACCAATACTAACTAAATCTTTGAATTTGCTCTTGAAAACACACTCATTATTTTTTTTTAGCAAGTAATGACTGTAACAATCTAAACCAATTATATCCATTTGTGACCCACTTGAAACTCTTTCACAGAAAATGTTACTCTGATGATGTTCTATGTTGAGTAATATAACAAATCATTTGATAGTATAATAGTAAAGCCATATGCATTTGCAGCTTAATGCAAACTACATTAACAGTTCATTGTCTTTTCCCATCTGCTCTGTTCTACTTATTTTATCCATTCATGAGAGATCAAAATCTCTTGAATTTATTAAAATAACTAGCTACTGCCTGTGGCCTTGCCCCTGCTCCTTTTTTTTATCTTTGTTTAACATTAACCTTGGTCTGACAATAATGATCACAACAAAAAAACCGGCCAAAAGCGTGTCGGACACGCCCAAAATAGGGTTCCGTAGCCATTACGAAAAAATTAAGTAATACTTTTCTAAGGATTTCGTATTTTATACGGAATCTTCCAAGTTTAGGTATATTTTATACCCTATGCTGCTATTTACTCTTAAACTACTAATAATTCTCAAGCAAACTTAACCGTTATAGTTTTCCTTGTAAGTTTGATATACTTACTACCATCCTGAATTTTTGCAAATTTTTCCACCCTCCGGTTTAGATTTTAGAGGGGGGGGGACGCTCGATTTTAATAAAAATTTGCACTTTCAAGTTGAATATTCCGCAAACAAATCACTGAATCGAAAAATCGACTTAGCAAACTCCTAATGGTCCAACCTAAGAACCTATCCAACGATACCCCACACTATAGGGTTGGATGAGAAAAAAAAATCACCTCCACTTTATGTCTATGGGAGGTACCCTAAAAAAAATTTTTTTTGAATGTTTTATTGTACCATTTTGTCGGCATAGTTTACATATATATACGTGCAAAATTAAAGCTTTCTAGCATTGATAGTCCCTGAGCAAAGCCGCGGATGGACAGACAGACAGATAGACATGGCGAAACTATAAGGGTTCCGTTTTTGCCATTTTGGCTCCGGAACCCTAAAAATTGCTATCCAATTTGGTGTCCTTGTTTGGAAGTTATACACATACATTTCAGGGATAAATTTTTATTTATATAATAAGATATGTACTTTGTTGTCTGTTAGTGGAGCATACTTGTACCGACGTGAGCGCAAGAAGTGCAGCAGCGCGAGCGGCGGCGGGCCCGCCAAGAGGACGCGCCACGGCTTCAGCGACGACGGCTCCTCTAGCAGCACGCCTCCTGATGGTAAGAGCCCCCATATCTTGGTCAGTTTACTTCCATTCATCAGTATAGTATGGTACATGCGCATAAAAAATGTGTACTAAATAAATCCGGAATATCTCAACAGCTTAGTTTGGCTATAATTTTTTTTTAGGATTATTTTTTGTGGGTGACAAATATTTTCCTACATTGATAAATTTTCAAAATAAACCATGTCAAAGGCGTGAATCAAAAATTCCGATGTAATGTTACAGAGGTGTCCAAGTAAACTAATGCAACCATCTGCTGAAATATTTCAGATTTATTTTAAGACACCTTTTTGTAATAAGGGAATGAAAGAAGGAAAGATACCAATGTGTCTTTCAGAAACATTAATGAACTGTAATGAATCCTAAATTTGTTAATGAAAAATACATACTTACTCTGAAACTTTCTTCTTATTGCATACTTTGAGACGTCCAACAGACTATCTAGCTGGTCAACTGGTAACACACTTGTTTTTTTTTTACAAAATTTCATAAAATATGAGCACTACAATTTTTTTTTTTTTTCTAAAGGACCGACGTTTCATCTGCTTTGCAATGGTCTAGAGCGCGTAAAAACTGATCTACCCGCTCATTTGCAATGTTGATAAGATCATCAATATATATGTAAATAATATTATACATATAATTATGGATATCGTGTTTAATGGAACCGTTACAGAAACTTAATAAAATGAGGTGAATAAGAAAACTAAATTAATTTATGATCAGATTGATCAGTTAAGCCATCGAGATTTTCAAACTTTCACTATTATAATCGAACAAACAAACACCAATGTTGCCATCAATAGCTTCCTTTTTCTTTCATGTTGTTTTTTCTTCGATATGACAAATCGTACCAGCAATAACCATGCTACGTAATTGTATTCATAAAAATAATAACATCAATTAGGATCCAAACCTTAGGATCAATATTATTGAAAGCTCAATAGTAAATATACTGTTGCATCCGTGCTTACAACACTGCAATTAATCCTCTGTCACAAAATACGAACAAGATCTCGATGTTTCTCATAATCGAAACATACTTGTAACAAAAAATTGGACCAATTGTGAGGGTAGTTAGTCAAACAGAAAACGCAGTGCCACTTTATTTGCTTTCTCAGTCATCCAGTGGTTACGACCGATCATTGTAGTGAAATGAAAATGCGGCTAAAAGTGTTGAAACGTCGGTGCCGCCGTGGATTTAAAAGAGGAAGTAGGTAAATCAAATTGTATTTGCATGTCAATAGTCCAACACAACAAAACAAAGGTCCAACGCAATCTAAATCATAGTCGCTTTCACCACTTCTTTCTGTCAGACGGTATATACGGCAGAAGAGATTGTGAATGCGATAGCGAGCGCCCGAGCGTTAGACAGTATAGCCTCAGAGACCTTAAAGGAGGAGAAAGATATACATAATTATATTAGTTACTATACTAAAGATATGTAACTTCCTTGTTACTTCAAAACGTGTAAATAAACGTGAATAATTAAAAACTAACTAGGCTGGTTTGACCCATGGTCTCGCAAACATAGGATCGTAGGTTCGAATCCGGACTCGCACCTCGTGAGTTTTTCGAAATTCATGTGTGAAATAGCATTTGAAATTTACCACAAGCTTTACGGTGAAGGAAAACATGGCGAGAAAACCTGGAGAAACCTGCAAAGTAATTCAACGGTGCGTGTGATGTTCCCAATCCGCACTGGGCCCGCGTGGGAACTACGGCCCAATAGCCCTCTCATTCTAAGAGGCCTGTACCCAACATTGGCACCTATGATATTGATGACTTAACTCTTTGACTGTCCGTGCATTACATATAATACACCGTCAAACTAGCTCTGTCACGTCCAGGTTACGTGACGTCAGTAATGGATGATTCTGTACATAAGTGTTTCTGTACCTGTAATGACATGACAGTGGCGAAAGCGAGGGACAGTGAAAGTGTTAAAAACTGTTAACACTGCTCGGTGTTTCATGTGTTGATTGTGTAGAGGGCGAGACAGGCGACACGGATTCCTCGTCGATCTCGGGCTCGAGTTCGGCACGCTCGCCGCCGCCGCTGGCGCTGCTCGGCCGCGCTAACATCACCTTGCCCTCCGCTCTCAGGTAGCTATATGAAAAGGTTGAAACATCTTGTGCAGGCTGGAGATGATTTCATTTTTATCGCCCGAACGAAGAGGGGTGTTATAAGTTTCACGCCAAATTTCTGGCTGTCTGCGACATCGTACATAGATCTCAAATAATGCATGGACCGATTTCGATACAGTTTTTACGTGAAAGCTACTTTCCTTTAAAACCCGATGCCACGCCACGCTTGCACGAGCAATCCAACGCGTGTCAGTACTCGGTGACGGTGACTCAACGGGGTCACGTCGTTTTGTCACCAAATTAGTTTTAAATATTTTTAATTATAAATATGTATGTTAGTCTGTAAGGTATTTATTGTATGGGCCAAGTTGCCTGAAATAAATGAATTTATTATTATAATTACTAATCAATCCCACATATTTATTATGGTCAGGCGCAGATAGAAACATGCGTCGGACGACGTGGCGTGGCGTCGCGTTTTAATAGTATGTTTCCGCCTTTGAGTGGTAATGTGGTATTGTTTTGACATTCATAAGTGCTTGCTATAGCCTAAATTGAATAAGATATTTTGACATCAGGGACCGTCTAACGTTCGACTACCATCTGGTGGTGAAGCGCGGGCGGCTGTCGCGGCTGCCGGCGGCGCCGAGCGCGGCGCAGGTGCTGGAGTCGTTCGTGAAGTGGTTCGCGCGCGCCGGCGCCTGGCACCCCGCGCGCCCGCGGCACGACCCGCCCGTGCGCCCCGACCTGCTGGACGTGTCATGCAGGTACACTGACTGAGCTGAGTGAAGTGGTTCGCGCGCGCCGGCGCCTGGCACCCCGCGCGCCCGCGGCACGACCCGCCCGTGCGCCCCGACCTGCTGGACGTGTCATGCAGGTACACTGACTGAGCTGAGTGAAGTGGTTCGCGCGCGCCGGCGCCTGGCACACCCGCGCGCCCGCGGCACGACCCGCCCGTGCGCCCGACCTGCTGGACGTGTCATGCAGGTACACTGACTGAGCTGAGTGAAGTGGTTCGCGCGCGCCGGCGCCTGGCACCCCGCGCGCCCGCGCACGACCCGCCCGTGCGCCCCGACCTGCTGGACGTGTCATGCAGGTACACTGACTGAGCTGAGTGAAGTGGTTCGCGCGCGCCGGCGCCTGGCACCCCGCGCGCCCGCGGCACGACCCGCCCGTGCGCCCCGACCTGCTGGACGTGTCATGCAGGTACACTGACTGAGCTGAGTGAAGTGGTTCGCGCGCGCCGGCGCCTGGCACCCCGCGCGCCCGCGGCACGACCCGCCCGTGCGCCCCGACCTGCTGGACGTGTCATGCAGGTACACTGACTGAGCTGAGTGAAGTGGTTCGCGCGCGCCGGCGCCTGGCACCCCGCGCGCCCGCGGCACGACCCGCCCGTGCGCCCCGACCTGCTGGACGTGTCGTGCAGGTACACTAATAAAGCCGCATTCACATTTATCTTTCGTGTTGCGTCGTGACGCATAAGAACGGTATCGATTTCATACATTTTATATGGTTGCGTTCACATTTGGGCCAATCAACTATTTTACCGACACTTTGGGCGTCTCCTGCGTTACCAAAATTGTCTCTAGCGTTACCAAAAAATCGTACTTCCAACAAGATATTTCACGGTTTAATAGGTTGAACTTACGGTGGATGCCATGTATTCATGTACACCATCTATTAAATTACAGAAAAACATGTTTACTTACAAAAATCTGCAATTGTTTGAAAAATGTCGCGGACAGATTAGTGTCGGTAAAAAAGTTGATTGACCCATTTATCTGATGCAGTGAGTGTGAGAGACAGAGAGCATCACAACAGAACACGAGAGATAAATGTGAATGCGGCTTTACATTGTAAATGCGAAGGTTTGTGTATCCATTAGTGTGCTTTTTGAATGAAATCGTGACATTGACGATGCGAGTAATTTGAGTAGTTTGAGTAGTTTTGAGTATTGGTGATGCGATGTAAGTATATACCTTTGTAGGTACAAGATACCTTTGAACAACGCCTACTTCATTTTTAGCTTCAAAGTCCATTTATCCCAGCCTATATACGTCCCACTGCTGGGCACAGGCCTCCTTTTAGAACAAGAGGGCTTGAGCCATAGTTCCCACGCGGGCCCAGTGCGGATTGAGAACTTCACACGCACCATTGAATTGCTTCGCAGGTTTGTGCAGGTTTCCTCACGATGTTTTCCTTCACCGCAAAGCTCGTGGTAAATTTCAAATGTAATTCCGCACATGAACTTCGAAAAACTCAGAGGTGCGAGCCGGGGTTTGAACCCACGATCCTCTGCTTGAGAGGCGATAGGTCAAACCACTAGGCCACCACGCCTTCTTCAAAGTATCGTTACAAAAAGTACTTGTGGTGTCAGAAGGAATGTACCGAATAAGTACTTAACCCAGTTAAGTGTTAACTTGTATCCCTTCATTCCAATTCCAATCCGCACAGGGCCCGCGTGGGAACTAGGGCTCAGGCCCTCACTGAGAAGAAGCCTGTGTTCAGCAGTGTGACGTATAAAGGGCGTGATGTTTCATCGTTATTTGTATTCCCCGCAGACTGAACCTGGTGCGCGAGGTGGCGGACGGTCTGCGCGTATACTTCGACTTCGTGCTGCGCGCGCAGCTTCTATACAAACAGGAGCGCGCGCAGTACCACGACCTGTGCGGACAGTTCCTGCACGAGTCAGTACACTCCGCTTTGTACATAAATAAATATCATGGGACAATAAGGGCTACTTGACAGACGAAATATCGCTAGATGACGTTAATCTTGCTTGAACTTGGCTCATGAAGTTATTTAACTAAATGAACCAATAACCCTATTGTTCATTTCTTATATTAATAATTTCGTCAAGGGGTACGGTAGACTCGAACGAAATGCACATCAAATTGAAGAGCGTAAAAAATTAGTCAATCCGAGTCGACAACTTGTAGGCGGAAAATTCGGATTATCGAGTATTTTCAATTATAAACTTGAATAAATTACTAAGTATATAATGGCGTTGCGAAGTAAACATGTCAATCCATCAAAGTGGCGTTAGTGTCACGTCATCACGTGTCACAGGTTTGCATTTCGTTCTCGATTGTGACCTCTTAGGTCTAATTTCTTTGATTATGAGACAGAAAATCTTAGTTATTTGGTTAAATAAGATTTAGAGAAATATCTACTGGTGAAATACCGATACATAGGTTAGCTGTGAAAGTATTTGTAGTAATATTAAGGCTGTACTTACTCTGTAAGGCTATACTTTTCGATAAAATCTTTAGTGACAAAAAAATTTTTTACAAACTAATATCATTATTAGTCTACATTTTACCCGAGCGAAGCCGGGTTTTCATCTAGTAGTTAAATAAATTCATATTCAATATTCCCATATTACTGCAATTTTCTGCCGCCAGAGTGCAGCACTAGCACAAAACCGTAAACAGTTTTTTGAGTATCTTAAATGCCCTATTATCATCATATTATTTCGATTATTTTTTTGGAAATATAGCTCTATCGTTACTATCAATGTACATAAATATCATATTATTTTGTTACTAATAAATATAACATGATTTCTATAGGTACTATTAACTCTTTGGTCATGATCTGTCATGGCGACAAAATATAAAGAGAACTGACGTTGTCGTTGCGGTTTACGCTAGTGTCGCCCCCTGCGCAGAGCTTTGCCTAATATGCCCTAGGGGTCATTCAAGTACATATTACGTAAGTACGGAAGGGGAGTTTAAAGACATGGGGGCTGAGGGGGGGTGTCTAGAATTTGCTAACGTCAGCAATATTTATTTATTATTTATTGTTTTTTTTTGCAATAACAATAAATAAACCCTTTTAAAATATATACCAATATTTACGTAAGCATAGGGGTGAGGGGGTAGGGTTTTTCTGACTTTCGCTGACAAGGGGGAGGAGGGAGTTAAAAATTACTAAAATTCTACTTACGTAATACTTGAATGCAATATCGTATTGCAAGCAAGATCGTAACGTCAAACGGATCTCACGATACTACCGCCATCTAGCGATATTACGCCTGTCAAGTGGCCCTCATTGACACCAATTGACCTGTCCCAAACTAAGCAAGTACTATACTTAATTAAGGGGCTTAATTTGAAAATACTTAAATGGCGCGTGAAGTCCGTTTGACAACTTTGACATTTCTGTCACTCATTCAGTCATTTGAGACATTTGTTACCAGAATCACAGTTGAAGCAATGTGCCAGCCTTCTTCCGACACGTAGAAATATGATGTCGTTTCTGTTTGTTTTGTTTGAATAGACGCGAGACGGTATCACGCTTATCGTCATTTAAAATTAATCAATGGGTGGTGAAACAGCCCCTAGAATAATAAACTGATGTCAATAATAAAAATCATACCTAACTATAAGTTTTTTACCATCCGGTATCCGGCCGGATAGTACGCAACTAACCGGTATTCGGCCGAATAGTAAAATAGTGGCCGGATACCGGATATTGGCCGGATAGGCCGGATACCGGATACTGGCCGGATATCCGTTGCATCTCTAGTGTAAACAACTTAGGTAAGACAACCCGTTACAAGCCAGGTAGTGCACCTGGGGTACCTGAGATGGCGTGATGGGTTGTTGCCGAGCCCGCTGCATGTGTTGGCTACTATGCGAAGACCAGTTTCTGCCTCTTTTAATAATATAATAACGTTGCGCCGACATGACTATACTGTATTTCTAAACCAGGGAAGAGACTGAGGAAGAGGACATCAAATCAGAAATGGAAGAGGACGAGAGTGCTCCGCCAGAGGTCGCGCAGAGCACTGCCGCGGAGGCGGCGGAATCAGCCGAGCGGGATATCAAGAGCCCGAAGATTCCCGAGTACTCGCATCTACCACCCGACCCCGTCCCGCTTGAGAAAACAGAGGAAGACACGGCCAACACCAGCAATACAGGTATTCATTCCATTTTGTTTCATATATGTAGTTGAATATATGCTATATGGGTTTTTTATATGCTGTATGGTTTTTGATTCTCGCGGCTCCATATCCCATAAATAGGTACACACACTTTTATGACTTGTATTAATGGATTCAACCTAGTAGGTATTAATAATATATAATATTATTAAGTTAAGTTATTGTAGGATTCATTAATTAATATAGGTACAGACACTGATGTATTAAACTGTAGATACACATTGCCAAAAAAAATCCCCATCAAAGAATGTCCGAACTATTATTTGTTTGTGTAACAAATAAAATCATCACCCACACAAATTAATTAAAAGAATACGTGACGAAATTTGAACCTAGTCTTTACTAAGTTACAGTTGAATTTCGCTAGCGGCATATTCCACAATTAATAAAAATATTTACGTGTGCGTAGAAACACTGATCCCACCACACAAACAAATAGAAAGAATACGTGACGAAATTGAACCTAGTCTTTACTCTATTACAGTTGAATTTCGCTAGCGGCAAAACTCCACAACGCTTGACACTTGACAGCTAACTCCACAATTTCACATAGCATGCTCGATTATGAATGTAAGCCTTATCAGAAAAGGCAGAGGGATTAATTTCACTTGCTACATTGAAGGCGACGTTGCAAGATTGCTTGGATGAGTTTGACGTTTCTTAAGACGGACGAATTTAGGTTGTAGAACAAAGAATGCATTCGGACTTTCGGAGAGGACTTTCGTAATAAAAAGTTTTGTCAATTAAATTAAAAAAAATTAAAAGGTAACTTTTAAGCTAATTTTCTTTAGTCCAAATGTTTACCGTTTTCGAGATAATCTATATACAGCCGGAATAAGACTATTTGATGCCTTAAGCGATGCACGCCTATGCCCCCCCCCCCCTTATCGATATTTAAATACTTAAGTATTTATTACGACGAAATATTATATTTATGAAAGACGATAGAGATTATGGGAGGCACGAGCGAGCGGATTTTCAAACAGCCTTACCTTTTATGTGCTAACAAAAAAAAATTTGGTGCTGTTTATGGTGCCCCCAAGACGTGATGCCCTAAGCAATCGCTTAATTTGCTTATGGGCTAATCCGGCACTGTCTATATATATAAAATTAAACTGACTAACTGACTGTTGATATATCAACGCACAGCCCAAAACGCTGCACCTAGAGACCTACTTTATGCCCCTGGTTACCGAAGTACTCGTCAAGGCGACAAACGAGTCCAAACTCGATGTTGTCGTGTCGTTTATCACAGAGTTCCTATGGTCACCCGCTAGCTTTATCATCAGATCAACTCCATGTTATAATAATATTGCATTGTCATCGGATTTAAGTTTACATGCGTGTAAAATTTCAGCTCAATCTGTTGAAGATATCCACTTCAAATTTGAGTTGAAAGATTCCACCCGAGCAAACATAGTTACATTATACTGCAAATAAATATAATGCTTGTAATAAGTTTTTGTTAAAAAAATAATTTTAATACAAGCTTTTTGCCAAATGTACTTTTTGTTGACTGTACTTGAATTGTCGTCTAAACTACATATCTGTACCAAATTTCAAGTCGGTACTATTAACTATTGAGGAGTTCCCTCCTGCAGAGACGATTCTGACAGAACCACCAAGTTGTCACTACCAGATTATTGTATTGTCACCAAATTTACATAAGTATGCCAAATTTCAAGTCGATCGGACCACTGGAAGTGGGTCAAATTTAGCTTCCAAGATTTGACCCAAACAAACAATAAATAAATAAATAAGCAAACAGGGCAAGCTACAGAAAAGCTTCTAAAAATATCGCCGAAATGTAAGCACTTGTGCAAGTATTTCGAATAAAAAATAATTTGAATTCGCATCCTCCTTGGTTCTGGCTGTTTGCTTCTAAAACCATTGCCAGTGCACGCCGCGCGCAGCTCAAAAAAAAATTGCAGGCTGTCTGTCAGCACAGTTCATTCGCGGGAAATTCGGCGGACTTCGTATGTTGTGTAATTAAATAATGAAGCTCGACTAGTGTGAATAAATTGTAAACTGCATTATACACCTTGTAAACAGTGTAAAATACTTAGTATGATTTTTTTAGTGTAAAAAACAATAGGTAAACATAGTGATTAATACGGTGTAGATTTGGCGAGCGCTTTATCAAAGTTGGCTTCATTGAGGTTTGTGGTTCATAAATTGCTTTATTAATTTTGCACAAAAACGAATAAACCACACAGTCAGACAGTCAGTACATTATTTTATCGAAGCTTTTATAAAACATAATTAAAATCGCAAACTTCAAGGTAAATATTCAAACGACATAGCTACCCGTTGCTAGGCGACTCGGTAAATAAAATAGAGTGACGGCAACTCCACTACACTTTTGTTCCATGTTCTGTTGTTTATCTGTTTCGTTTTACTGATATGCTCTTCTGTGCGTGTGACAAAGACAAGACATTTGTCAATGTTGTGGAATTCTGGCAACGTTTATCTTTTAATTAGCAATTTAGAAATGGCTTTAAAATTAATTTAAATCAATATTTCTCTCTGATTATTAGAATTTAACAGAAAAAACAACAAATACTCGCTGAAAGTATGATATTCCATCAGATTTGTTCCGTTTTCGCGAGTAATTTTTGCACTTTTTAAAGACGCACGTGGGCATCGTTACGCTTGCACTGACAACAACGTACTGAGAAAAAAGAAGGCCACATTTACCAAAGTGGCGCTCATTTGGCTCGGACATATTCGGACGCGCGACTGTGGATCTACAGTTTAATACATCAGTGGGTACAGAAATTAGTTATTGTAAAAGAAAAGATTTTAAAATAGTAAATACATAGATAAATTATAACAACAAATGCTATACCCTACCAGGGTTCATGTTAACTTTAAGAGCTTATGTTACATGTATGCACCATATAAATAAATAAATAATAATAAATGTGAAAGTTTGTGTGTTAGTTTGTTTCTTAAACTCGATTACGCAAACCAACTAAGACATAGAAAACTTTTTATCCCGTGTTATTGTACAGAATATAATTCCCGCGGAACTTCGTAGGAAATTGTAACTAAATGATTATGTACCTACTACACGACATAGGACATAGAAACTGTGAGCTTTCTTGTCTAACGCGTACACCATCGTAATCGTTATTTTTACAAGCTTTTCTTTAGCTTGCCCTGTTTGTTTATTTATTTTTATTTGTTTGAGTCAAATCTTGGAAGCTAAATTTGACCCACTACCAGTAGTCTGATTGACTTGAATTTGACATACTTATGTAAATTTAGTGAAAATACAATAATCTGGTAGTGACATCTTGGTGGTCCTGCCAGGATCGTCTCCGCAGGAGGGAACTCTTTAATGGTTAATAGGACTTTAAATTTGGTACGGATATGTAGTTTAGATGACAATGCAAGTACTTAAAAAAATGAAAAAATGAAATTTTTAACAAAAACTTATTTCAAACTGTATTGTTTTCTATACAAAATTTTATAGATATTTACAGCCTTATTCATAAAAAGTTAGAGCCTCCTTGAAGGCTCCTTGAAGGCCCGATGCTAAAAAACATGATTCATAAACGTCTGTTAGCGCTAATCAGTCGATCAAGGCTCTGCTAAAGTTAGAGGACCGTAGACCCTCCTTTATCTCCCTGCTAAGTCACAAAATGGCCGCCACAAGTTTGAACAGCTGACTTTGACAAGAGCAAAAAACCATACCGAAGATATTTATAGTGAAGGCAGGGCTACGCAAAGATTAAAAAAAAAACTGGAAAATTTATTTTCAGGAATTTGTATTTAAAAATCCTCTAAATTAGCAACAATAAATTAACAATAAATATGAAAAAAAATTAGCATGATTAAAATAATTATGGCTTTTTGCACAACATAAACATGCGGATCGGAAATGGCGGGAAAACAAACATCTCGCTTTTTATTTTTTTTCCCTGCTAATTTGCTGTCACTGCTGTCAATTTTTTTTTTAAATTATCGATTAGGCCATTTTTTGTCTTTGATTTGTCAAGGTGGCCAACATAACGCGTCTAATCAGTCTATCAGCAGCTCAACAACTAGCAGACTGCTAGCAAGTGTTTATGAATCATACTTCTTGACAACCGTCTATTAAGCTTAATCAGTCTGCTAAGTAACAGACCGATCAAACCTCAATTAAGGTTTTTTTATGAATAAGGCTGTGAGACAGCGCGCGGGTAGATAATAACGCCACAGATTTCCAACTTCAGTTCCTACAGAGGAGCAACCGAACAACCATTCGCCCGCGACGGCGGCGACCACGGATGAGGCGGGCGGCGGCGGTAGCGGGGGCGGAAGCGTTAGCGGCGGCGGCGGCCGAGAGCCCGAGGATGCTGCCGTCGACCGCGCCCGCGACGCCCGCCCCGCCACGCGCAGCGGACATCTTGCCAGGAGGTACACATACACATCACATAATACGACCCAGTCTAACCCTTATTTTACCCATGTTTTAAATATCAGAGAGATGTTATATTAGCCTGTAGTAAAATACCATCGGAATAAGAATCTGTAGTACATTGGATAAGTTCATATTTTAGCACTCTTCTATTACCAATTTCAAACAGTGCCTACGATAATAACGTCAATCTATTTTTTTTCTACTCGCGTAGTACGTACAATGTGAGGAGAGAGAGAGAGAGAGAAACATTTATTTACACATAAAAATAAATTAGATGGAGAGAAAAAAATAATAATAATAATATCGAATAGTATAAAGAGGACCCCACTCAGCATACTGTTACGGCAAGCCGCAACGCTGTTATAACGATATCGCTATCGGTAATCCAATGAGGTACAGTGTGATCGCAACTTTGACATTTCATTGTGAAACGTTTCACATTCTTCGCACTGCAAATGGCGGAAATGAAAATAAATAAAAAAAACTTCAACCATTCTATTTTATTTACTTAATTATTGTTAAATCGACTTTATAGATTAATTATAATATATTTACATAACGGAAAATAAATGAATTTTACAGTTATTATTAAATTTTAATATTTCAACATTATTTGGCTGTATTCAAAGTTCCCGGGTCCATTCTAAGGTTGTAATTAGTGAAAAACAAAAGTTTTGAATTAGCGGGATTTGTTTTTCTTTTGCACGGAGTTCTTGAAAATTTAAACGACTTTTTATCTGTGAGAACTGTGACTTTGGTGAATTACGTGATGCAGAAATGATGACGCCGCTAGAAATAAAAAAAACAGGCGGAATTGGAAGTGAGCAGTAATTTACTATCTTTAAAATCGAAAATTTCATTTATTGTCCGTTATGTAAGTATTCGTTTATAATAATAATAATAATAATAATCATTGATTTCAGACAAAACAATGAATGTTTATGTTTGAGCTCGTAGAAAAAGTAATGTATGCAACTATTTATAATCAGCCATTGAGACACTCATGCGGATCTATTATGACAATCGGCTTCGCCTCATGTCATAAACTCGCACTCAATGGCCCTTATATACAGTTGCATAAAATACTATTGTTTCATTGTTGCTTTAGAAAAGCTCGCCCACGAGAGCATGACTGATATTTCGTGTTATCTTTGATTTGTAGACTCCGGTCGCATAAGTCGGCCGTGTCGCAGTCTGAGAACGAGGAGCCGGCGCCCTGCACCTCCACGGGGGAACAACGCACCTTCGAGACTCTCTCTTCCAGGTAACATGAAACCCCGTAAACAATCCAAGACTGACATTGAGTTTGACATTATGCAACCACGTTAGGGGTTACTGGGAGTGTGATGTTTAGTGTGGTTTTAATATTTTGATTCGGATTGGGAATTTGCGGGATAGATTTAGGGACCCGGTCATTTGAAAGGCATTCGGGGCCGAAGCCAGCAAGGGGCCTTTGGTACCTTGCCTTATAATATAGTAGTGAAATGGGCGTTATGGGCGCGCGCAGCCGCAGCTGCTAAAGGTCCATCCCCAAATACACCCATGAGGGCTATGGAGGAGATAACGGATACCTACTATTTTAATATCTCACAAATTCTGCTGTGTAAGCGGAGACTTCCCGTCCACGTATGTGGCCCTTAAATTGTCGCTCACTTTAGGCAAGATGGCAACATTGGTGTGAACGGCTACGTAACCTATCCCATTCTGGGCGTGTCGGACACGCTCTTGGCTGGTTTTTTGACATTCATATATGCCTATGTTTTAAACTTTCGTGATTTTATATACCACAAACGAGACTTATCATGCGAACAAACGGGTAATAATTACCTCGATATTTCGACCGCAGTACAGTGGCCGTGGTCACGAGTAGACCGAGCTTAACGTTTCTGACGCTCGCGATCGCAATCAAATGACAGTTTTTGTATGCGAAATCTGTCGTTTGATTGTGATCGTGAACGTAAAAAACGTTAGGCAACACGGCCTCTGGTTATAGCCTAAATCGGATAAGATATTTTGAGCAGTGGGGCCCGAATAGACTGGGATTGTTTTGATTGCGTGCAGTGTGGGCAGCAGCGGGTCGTCGCTGAGCGAGTGCTGGGCGCGTCCCGCGCAGGCCGCCGCGCCCGCCGCCGCGCCCACCAGGACGCCGCTGTCGCAGCTGCTCGATAAGGTACCTACGGCTAGGAACAGCGGAGGCTAAAACGAAATTCGAAGTTCGTATCGTACCGTCCCTCTCACCCTCGTATTAATGTTGTTAGCGTCAGCGGAACGGCAAGATACAAAGTTCGAATTTTGCACTTAGGGCCTGTTTTCAACTTTATAATACGAAATTCTTTCCTATTTAAATCCAAAATTTCATATTTTTTTAAATTGAATTCTGCCCCGTTTCCTCATTTTGTCATTGGGATTGTGCCGTTGTCCGTTATATCTGAACTTTTACCTATGTCGCAAAAAAAAACTTCGCTAATGTCGAGGTAGAAAAAGTAAGTAACCCCCTGTTTCACCAGTTTCTGTTACGTTCCAGTTAAATGTGACGCGATCTCAGTCGCGAGCCCATAGAAAAAACCTTACGGGACAGTCATCGATCTAAATCAATGGGGACAGTGGACAAAATAAGGTTAAGAACCTGTTGTTTGCACTGTGGCAATAAAATTGCGCAAGTATTATTATTATGAACATGTTTCAACGTAGGTGGCGAAATGGCAGATTGTCCCTCGAGAAGGCACCGAGCACCTCCCGTGCCGCGTGTACGGGGCGATACACCTAGCGAGGCTGTTCGGTAATTATATTTAATTTAATACTTGCCTGAATTTAACTTATTGGCTGACACTCACGGAATCTTATTGGTTTTCCATGAAAAGAAATAACCTAAGACACGAAGCACAACACGTTGTGGGGCCGCGGTCACGAATTTGGCGAACAATGTATGAATGTTAGCGCGCTTGTGCGTGCCACCGTTACATATTTGCGACCGACATTTTTTTATGTGAAATGTTTTTTTTTTTAAATTTTCAGCCATATTATTATTATGCCACAATTCGCTGGTTCTACTCTATGCATTGGCTCTAAGAAAGAAAATAGTGTCCTTACCTTTACCTGCTGTTGCAGTAAGTAATTTTGACACTCAAAATAAAGTTTATTAATTTTGTTACAGTAAAATTACCCGACTTTTTGAACGCAACACAAATGCCTGACTTCAAGTTAAAACTCATCTTGAAGCATGTTGATATGTTTATACAGTAAGTGTTATTTTCATCCGTTTTTTTTTTTCAACTGTTACATGCATTATTTACTTATTTATCTATAATAAATATTATAACAGGTACTTGGACGAGCACAGCGAGTGGTTTGGAGAAATGTACTACATAGCAGATAACGTATCGCGGTCGCATTGAAAATAGACACAATTTTACTTTTATCAAATATTACATACTTAAATAATATCTAACAAATTCCGTCATTCCAATAATTAATGAAAATATTTTCATCAAGCAATTTTATGATCAAGGACTAGACTTCAAAGTTGGTTTATGCAAACCCTAATAATAAGTATGTGTGCCGTCTATCTGGGCATGTATGTGAGACACAGTAGATATTTTTTTAATCACTTTGTAATATTATTTTTACAAGCACACACTAACTTTTGGTTAGTTTGTAATGTTTTGTGAAAAACGTAATTAGCAGGTACTGTTGATTGCACTATTAGTAACTATTAATATTATATACACTGGGTGGGTGCGAATTACGAACCCTTTCGGCCACCCACAATCCGGCCAGAGTACTGAGACGTAACGAGTATTGCTTAAATTTAAAAAAAAAAGTATTGTATCGTGTTTTTTACAACAGATAAAGCTCAAATTTCAGTGCAGTCGCCAGTCACCTCAGTTATTTCCAATCAGTTATTTTGGAGCGGCCAAGGTGATCAAAAATATCGAAACATGAACTCTAATCTCTTGAGAATAGAGTGCATGTTCCGATATTTTTAAATATCTCGGCCGCTCTGAAACATGGCGACTGTAACAATTATTGAAGACAGCTAGTTTGATTTGAATCTGTATGAATCCTGATAGAGGTCTGGATACAGAATGTCTATTTTTAATTAAAAATCTGTTTTAGATTTATTCTATTGCAACGTACAATTGGAGTTACGTCCCTTTAGAATAAGTACATTTTAATAATTTACTAAAATAAGTATTGGACATTTTTTTTTCATATTTCTGTAAATAATGTAATGTCAGTTAGCTTATAAAATGATAGTGCAAGTATGAAACTGCACGGGAATGCATAGGTGCCTCAGGCCTATGCACGCGAAACATGTTTATTGTAAGTTTTGTTTCTTCCACTCGTAACAGGATGTATGAAAATATGTGTTTCGATTGGGTTATACATATCAGTGGTGTGGATTCATCAAAATTCCATCCCACTGGGATTTACCTAAATTTTTACACACATTAGTGATGTGATGATGATGATATGTATGCTAACCCTAACAATGTGAATTCCATGCTACTGATACATGTATCATCATCCCAGCCTATATACGTCCCACTGCTGGGCACAGGCCTCCTATCAGAATGAGAGGGCTTACATGTATACATTATACATAAATATGTTATGTTTATAATAATAAAAGATGAAAACAAATCAATGCCATAGAGCCCACACAGGACTGCATTCTGATTGCAATGCAACGCTGACTATACTATCGTACTAACAATCGTGCATGACTTGTTACAGAACCATTCCACACAATGACTATAAGAACGAATGGTTCTATAGTGGGTCTCAGGAATGAAATTGTTTGACTAGACATGTATTTATGTAGATTCGCAGGCAATTTAATTCGTTGCAATCAATATGCTGTCCATGTGTTAGCCCGTAAAGTTTAAATATAATAATCATGACATGATATAGTGAAAATGTATGAGTTTATACATAGTATGACATGATTGAAATGAATTAAAAAGACTATTGACAGTAAACATGTTTTTACTTTAATAAAACCAATTGTTTAAAAAATTAATTATTTACTTTTCAACAATTCAGCAGATCGTCTTAACAATAATTGTAAGCAATAATTACAATTATCCAGAGAAAAAAACATTTGTTGGTAAATCACATTAATAATCAAGTAGGACTAAATAAGCATAATTGAATTCATTCCAGGAAGCAAATCAACTAAATAATTTAATGACAAATCCGAGCTATTGAGTAATTTACATATTAAACAATTTTTACAAATTGATTTTGGTTTTAAAATATTTATTTAAAGCCAAAAATAAGGGCACACATTCCATTAAGATTTAGAATAATTACTAAGAGCATATGGATTCAAAATGTCATGCAGCGATATTATCGAAATGGAAAATTCAATTAAACTCGTGTTTAGAGTATTTGAATTTTATTAAAGGAGTAGTTATGACTAGCCTAGTACTGACGGAAAGATACTTATTCCAAAAAAATGTTTGAAAAATTGTCGACAGATAACATGCAATGAAAATCAGCCTAACGAATTCCTGTACATTAATATCCAAAGAAGGAACCTTGACTCAAAAATGCCCTTCTAATTTCGAACATAATATTTTATTAACTCTAACCCTAACCTCCTAAATTAAACAGTCTAACAAACGCTGACCCGAGCGTTGCTGCATTACATATTCATTCTTTTATTATTCTTATATTTATGCTTCATAAAAACCTTGCAAGAATATGAATAGACTTAACCCGTCGAACGCCCGGCGCGCCACAGTGGCGCGTATCTAAGTACTCGTGATTAGTCAATTTTTGTTACTAGTTTCGATCACCCTTTAACATAGGGTACTAGTCCAAAATTACCCAAAAAAGTCGTTTGTCGCGCGAAGGGTTAAAATATCAAAACTTGTGAGACGGTGTTTTAAAATAAGAACCGAAATTCAAAGTAAAAATCACATTGAATCTTTAAATAAAACAAAACAAAAAAAACGGCTTCAGATTTTTTTATTTTGATAACGAAGGGGCCATTTTCATCCTCTTGCCCCCATGAAAAGATACCAGAGTTCTGTTCTCTCACCCAAGAGAGACAACCATAAACCTAATATTACTAGCGTAAATAGACCAACAATGGTGCGAGTGAAGAAACCGATCCTTACGGCATAAGCTATGTGTGGAAAAGAAATAAAATCAAAATGACAGCGTGACCCGTATTGAACCAGTATTTGTTTCGTGTTTTTTTTTCTGCAATCCTTTCGATTGTTTGCATGAAACGGTAGGATTCCAGAATGGTGTCGTGCTCTGTGTTGAGTTGTGATACAACCTACTGCAATAACGCAAATAACACATACATTTCACAGGTAAATATGATTGTACAAGTACCATTTTCATAGCTGTATTCTCAAATTTACTTATTAATATGCTAATATGAAGCGGTAAACAGTCTATTTCATAAATATGGCTTGATTTCTAATAATTATGTGTTAAATAAAAATATATTGTATCCGTGAACTTGAGCACTTACGGCGTAGAGTTTGAATATTTTTTATCGATACTCGATACCTATATCGATATTCTTCCAATAAAGTTTCGTATTAAAATTTGTAGCTGCTTTTCTCCGATTTAAAGATTTAAGAAAATAAAAGTAAAATAACTTAACATTGAGAATTTAATGATTTTAAGTAAATAAAATAAAAACTATTTGTTTATAAACAAAAATTCAGTGTTTTGTTTTTAGGGTTCCGTACTCAAATGGTGCCAAACGGGACCCTATTACTAAGCCTCCTCTGTCTGTCTGTGCGTCTGTCGCAGAGCTGTACCTTTGGAACCGCAAATAGGTAGATATATACTTGAAACTTTCACAGAGTAGGTAGGTATGTATTAGCGTGGCCACCATAACAAAAAATATTAAAAAAAACTTGCAGGTTTCCTGTCAATCCAGTGATCAAAGATAAGTGGATCAGAATTTTGAATCGAATAGGCTGGGAGCCTCACAAGAATTCTGTGGTGGGTAGTGTGTTTTATTCATAGCTTACTATTTACACTCTCGACATACGAATGTAGGTACCTAACTGTCTAGTGTAAAGTTAACGACGAGTGACATGAGTGGGAGTGACAGATATTTGCTGTCAATTTTTTTTAATTTAGAAATGTTTATGAAGTTTCTAGTGCCTACTTTACTGCAACAGCCCTTAAGATTTATTTGTACTGTGTACCTTACCTATATTTTATGACGACACCAGATATACGGGGATACCGGGGATACTGTACCTATGGTTATCGACAACTCATATTTACCAGTGAGGGCAACTCAAACTCACACAGACATTTACAAATTTACACATACAGGCCCATCTCACTTTCGGTCACGCTGTCAGCACGATCTGTTCGTCTAAGTAATATGAAGTTTATGGAAACAACAGCCATCTTAAGATTTTATGTAATTTTCCTAATATAAAATTGTCAATTGAAAGGGATCTGTCACAAAAAATTAATGCAAAGGAAATTTGAAGAAAAAGATTACAATGGGTATTCAGTCAAACTAACCCAACCATCTGCTAAAATATTCGTAGATAAATTTAAGAATATTTGTTTGCCGAAACTTTTGTTCGTTTTCCCCTCTCTTCTATTATCTTATGTAGCAATAGAGATGACAGCAGGGTGTCGTCTATTGGGCATTAGCGTGTCGAGCACTCGGACGTTTACGTTATTGGTGAAAAAGCCCCTAAAACATTAAGTGACCCAAATACGGGTCTGACAGGGGGTGGCGGGCTCGGGGCTAGCTCGGTGGCAGATCTAGTCTTGTTCCATGCGGTGCAGCACGCGGCGGTACTCGTGTTCCAGCGCGGCGTACTGGCTGGCGAGCCGCGCCTGCGTCTCGTGCGCGCCGAGCGAGCTCAGCGCCGCCGCGTACTCCTCCGGCTTGAGGACTTTCTCTAGCTTCTTCATTTCTAACTTCTTTTTCTGTCAAGAAAATATTGTGAACTTTATTATTTGAGTAAATCGTCAATTTTATTTTCTTTCTTTTAATTACTGGCCAGCTTATACTAAAAATTTATTCTACAGTAGAATTTAATTTTAGTACAAAGTGGCCAGTTATTGAAGGATGGCTAGTAATGACCTTATACTAAAAATGAACTCTGCTTATAGGTGACCAGAATTCATTTTAGTATGAAGTGGCCAGTTGTTGAACGGTTGCCAGTAATTGACGATTTACCCACCTTACTTATCACTATCACGGAATGCAGCAGAGAGCGCGGAGTGGTGCTGAGGGAGGACTTCTTCATCTTTTATGTCAGTATGTAACTAATCTAAAATGACCTCACACTGCGTAAATTTACACTAGATATTTAAAGAGACCTAAAAATTTGTACGGAACCCTCGGTACGCGAGTCCGACTCGCGCTTTACCGGTTCTTTTTATTTTTGTCACAGGAAAAATTGTCCCATGTTAATCAATTACCTGGAAGGGAGCGTTGAGCCTATTCTTGACGTCGAGCCGGTACTCGAGATACGCGGTCTTGTCGGAGGTGTTGGTGGCGCGCAGACGCAGGATCTCGTACACGCGGCGTACTTGACGCTTGCTCAACTTGAACTTGGCACACGCCTGTGTCACCATCTCGGAAGAGAACCTGACAAATACATATCTGTCCACACATGGCCATACTATGCAAGATGGATTTAGTCGTCACCATTACTTCGGGCTAATGGTTTTGTTTATGCGCTTGATACTTATCCCGCAAATATTATAAATGCGAAAGTTTGTATGTCCGTTTGTTACCTCGTCACGTCAAAACGCTGAACCGGACATAGGACATAGGATGGTTTTTTATCCCTGAAAATTACATAGTTCCCGCGGGGTAACAATAAACGAATTCTACGCGGACGGAGTCGCAGGCAATGGCTACTGAGCAATAAGTACGTCGTCATTGTCAAATGCATAACTAAGTCGTGACGTGAATATTGCCGTAAGATCTAGCTATGGTTATAAGAGCCAATACACATACTTTTCTGAACGATCTTTGTGCCCGCGCGAACTAAAGCAAGCAACATGTGCGTAAAAAGAATAATGAGTCACAGGTACCAAATTAACTCATTATAATACTAACCCTTGCTGAAGTTTAGCAGGAAAGAATGCTGGTAGTGTTTCACAGTTTTTGCAGTCAACATAATCTCTGATCCTTTGGAAGTCTTCAGATGGGTCCTCAACGGTCATGTCGATTACTTCTGGGAGTATTACGAAGTGTGAGTAGATAGCCTAGAAATAATTGTTACATGAAAATATTACTACTGTTATTGAGGAAGACGCCAGCACAGCGTGGTCGTCACTGCTGGCCCGGTAGTGGCCAACTTTAATTTTATGCCACTCTAGCAAGAGCTGACAGCAAGGTGTCATCTATTGGGCATTTTTATTTTCAGATAGTAATATATTAAACAGAAACAGAATCACAAACGCTTTCACCGCGCCACTGCTCTGCTCGCACGACTACTCACAGCAGCGCAGAGCCAGAGCGGTGCCGGTCGCAGTGCACGGTGGTGCGCAGTGCGCGTCTTGCAGCACCCGCCGAGCGCCGAGGAGCGTTGCTCCAAGAAAAATTACTACGAATTAGCCCAAAACAGGTCGAGCTAAACTCGATTTAAGACATGTGTCTTATTTGATTTGACGACGTGTTTTATTCTTGTGATTCGATTCATTAAATATGAGTGAGTCTGACGGTAGTTTCATGTTCAAAGCTGCTCTCGTCTTCCGAATCACCCAGTATGCTTATGTGTAACCATAACGATGCACATACCTTAAGTAAGGCGGCGCAGAGCCCGAGCCGGCGGAAGGGCGGCAGCGTGAGCGCCTGCGAGACGCGCGGGCGCGCGTGCGCCGGGTACGCGTAGTAACGGTAGACCGTCGCGTACCCCGCCACAGCGTATCGCCGCGCGCCGTCGCTCGTAGAATACTTCTCGAACCTACAACAAGTATTGCTCAACATTTCCAGGGCGGCAGATTTCAGAGGACGAGAAAATTATTATTTTAGAAAGGTACATGAGGGTCGGAAATAAAGTGGCCTACACTCATAAAGAATATAAATCCGCCACTGATAATGTGCGAGGTTGTGTTGCGAGGAATGTGTATTTCATTAACCTATAGAAACACTTCATTTGTCCACCTGTACTTTTTTTTTTTAATATGTTGGTTTGTTTTATACTTTTTATTTATGTGTAAGAAAATTATGATAAAAATTATGAAAAAAATTATGTTGTTCTGTTGTATTGTCATTATTTGTCACTCCAATGTCTTTCTCTCTGCAGTGCCTTACCCCCTTATTCATAAACGACAGTCAAACCTATTTTAGTTAAAATGCTGCTAAAATTCGTTTGTCCTTATCTGTCACTTCGACATTTGTCTTTGTTAGAAAGGGACAAAGCATTTGTTAGTTAACATAGGCTTGTTAAGTTTTATGAATAAGGGGGTTAGTGTTTAACTGTTATACTGCAATGTGTAACTATCTTTGAAATAAATAAATAAAATTTATTTGATGACCGGATGGCCAAGTGGTTAGAGAAACCTGACTATGAAGCTTGAGGTCCCGGGTTCGATTTCCGGCCGGGGCAGATATTTGTATGAATTGTGTATATTTTACTTATGTAAATGCCCATTAAAATAACTCAACACTATCACATTACAACAACCAAAAAAGGTACAATTTTCCTAATAAGTCGACAAGAGGTTAAATTTATAAATGTGCAGTTTTGACAAAGCTGCAAAGCAAAGTTTTATTAAGATTGGTTTTTTGGGAATCTTTTTGTATTTTTTATTTCAATTCCAAATTTTTTGTTACTTTTACAGTCATCCCGTAAAACCTATATCAAAAATACAAACTGAATGCTTAATAACAATATCTAGAATGCAGAGGACCTGGGTGCAATTCCCAGCGCTGGTCTTATTTTTCTGGTTTTTCTGTGCATCTATATTTCAGTTTGCATTTTTGATAAAGTTTTATTATTTCTACAAACTCAAGCATGAAAGTTGAAGCAGTTTCCATCTTAAATATAGTATAGTTGTGAAAATTGTATTAATTATTTGGCGAACTACTAACCTAAATATTTACATATTTTAGTGTTTACAAAAAGTTGAGCAACCCTTGAGGAAATTTAGATAAATATGCACTTACACTGTAAAGAAGGTCCACTGGTCATCATCAACATCAATGAATGAGGCGGCATCCACATACCACAACAGAAAAGTCTGCAGGCGCTCATGGAAACCCAGAAAGCCTGGTGTACTTGTGTCACTCATGTACACCTCAAATGTGTGCTTCTCTCCTCCCTCACCTGAAAGTCACCAAAATATTTATTTTGATATTGATACCATAAACATAAACCCACAATAACATTACAAGATCAATCAAGTATGTTATTCCTGATATGAGATGTTTATAATAATTTCAACTCACGTGGGGATGAAGTGTAAGAATGTATCATTTTCCCCATAGGCCTGAAAGAGTTGTCCTTTTCTAACAACGAGACAAATTGGTCCAAATTTGTGACATAACCAGGTGCTAAAATTTTTTTCATGGCTCCTTCAATATCATCTGCTTTCATTCCATCTGAGACACTAGGTTCAATCTGAAATTATTAATAATGATTTATCAATAATGAGATTCAAGTGACACTAAAACACAAAAATATGAACAATACTTTTGTTAACGGCGTAGAAGCATTCAGATATTTTTTGTTTGAATTTTTGCTCACAGGTTTAAGAACTTGACTGTACAGTCACCATAACTTAGTGATATGTTGGGAAAGTGGCCTGTTTCTTTCTAGACAATTGTCCATAAAATAACCAATGGTATTTCACCTTTTCAGTGTATTCAATGCCTAGATATGTTTGAAGACTCCCAGCACTGTAATAAAGCCGAATACGCAAATCAGTGTAGCCAAATATATTCTCGTTTTCACCAAAGACCTGGTGGCACATCTCAGGGGCGAAGCTCGTTTCTTCATCCTCGATATCATCCGGAGACCGCACTGTAAACAGACAAAGGTTATACCACCCCGTCACTTTCATACTAATGGCTTTTAGCTTTGACGTTTGCTATTCACCTAATTTTATCTCCAACACCTCGTTGCCGTCAACCACCAAATGACACAATGCATCAGTCATATTGGAAAACGGTAAAAGCACTTCAAAACAAGACTTAAATTTGCATTACAAAATTTGGGGGGTCACTTCCCGGCTTCCCGCGCAAATGAATTTGTTGTGACAAAACGGAGTTAAATAAAGAAAAACTATTCAACATGTACTCCTGCACTATTCTGCTATTTCATACGATATGATACAAAGACATTTCTTGTAGTTCAAGCAATGTGTTAAGCGGCCCTCGGCAAGGGTAATCCGAAAATTCAAAGAATAGTGAGTAACTGAATAAAAACGAAACGATCAAAGTAAAATTACAATCGCCCGTTTGACAGTAAATCATAAAGTACGAAGCTTTTTTTTAAAGTTCGTTATTTGCTGGGTTTACATCTGCTTTATTTTCACTGTAACTAACATTCACGTGGTTTTCATCGTGACCGAAACATCACGAAGCGCTCTCTGCCTGAAAGATGAAAAAACGTCAAATTTATGAATGATCATGTTAACGCAGCTTTATATTGTCAGCTTATATATTTTTAATAGGCAACACTCACTAAAGTTAGATTTATGTGACGTCATTATGGCCTGGTTGGGTTAGGTTTGCTTGGAAATTTTTGTTAATAATCTTGTATTTTAGTGTATTATATGTTGAACAGCTTATTTTAGTTTAGTAATATAAATACCTCACAGAATAACAGTAACCCTGGTGCCAAGAAGTAATTGTGTCGCCGACATTTTCTGGCGAAAATGAATCGCCATGAAGGTGTGTAATGATAATCAAAATTTGTTCGATGCTTTTGTCACTACGATTTTCTATGCTTTGTTTCGTAAAATGTGTTTATGAACGACCGATGCATTCGTGAATGCGATTAAATGTTTATTTTGTTGGTTCTAACACAAAGACGCTGGGATTGTTGTTGAATAAGCGGTTGATGTGTTTTCAGGAGTCAGCTGTGATTCTTGTTTGAAAAATAACTTCAGAGGACGACGGTACAAGTGTTTAATATGCATTGATTACGACTTGTGCGCTGCCTGCTATGAGAGTGGCGCTACCACAAACCAACACACGACAGAGCACCCAATGCAATGCATTCTTTCCAGAAGTGACTTTGGTGAGACCCTTGGTTAACAAGTGCTAATTCTTATATTTACATTATCTTGGCCTACTTTTACACGAAATGTCATTTAGATGACAAATTAATTATAAATTATTGGTGGGTGGTCTTATTTGCATAATATCAGGTAGTGTTTATCTTATTGGATTAGAATATTTGCCAATCAGGTGCAAAATGCGCCGAGAATATGTGTTATTCTATTGTGAAGAGTGGTGATGGATGGGTGAAACTATTGCTATCCTCACACACTATAATAATATTATGATTAAAATGAATAATGGTAAAGTTTTTATGTTTATAATATTATATAGCCTTATTATAACATTCACCGTTGATAATATGATAATTAATTCTGCACTAATGACAGTGAAGATTGTATAGATCTTTATTGGTCACTTTCTAAATTGCTTGTGGTAGCATACTCAAAAAAACCTTTGTTTTTGTGTATGTTTCTGTCTTGTGAAAGTAAAGCACGCTTGTGAAAGTAAAGTAACTTCTCAATTGAAAATTAAGAAATCTACTTGAAAGATTATCCAAACAAAATGGTCAAGTGTGATGAAATAAAGGTCTATAAAAGTTTAATGCACATGACTGGCAGGTCTATCTATGGTGCTAATTTGGTGTTTATTTTGGTGTCCATTGAGACCCTCCGTGACTTGGGCCCTTATTGTCTGATGCATTTGGTTTCACAATTGTTTTCACCACTGCTTTCTGTCACATGGTTTAGGATGAGGGTAGAAAGAGACTGAATGCAAATGCTAGCACCTACATGTTAAACAATACAGCCCCTGATGACAGTTGAATGGATTTCTATTTCACTATTTAATTAAGTATTAATTGACGACCAATGCAACTACGAAAGACTGATGACAGTATGTATTTAAGTATGGATTATCTATTTCACCTTTAATTAAGTATTAAACTTGTGCTAAGTGACCCTATTAGTAGTGAAATATTTATCTCTTATTCCCTTTCTTCCTCTTATTTATTATTTGTAAGACCAGTGTTTGTGATCTGACTACATTTTATATGTAAAATGGCTTCATCTATATCCTACCCCTTCAAATATTTTGAATGGTTTGCTAATTTTACTACAACTTCTCTTCTCATAGTGCTTCAACACACAAGGAGGAAATCTCGCTTACTAAATTATATTACTGCTGAACTTTAACTGCATTACATTTATGATAAGGGTGCCTATAGCTGCCATATCTCAAAATGGCGAGTTTTACATATACAGTGCACTTCTTTTACAGACAAAAATGTCAAAAGTTACATTCCTACAAACATGATGTTTGTTGTGACCAAGGTGGTTATGCAGTTTGGCAGACACTTTTTTGCTTCTTGTCATTAAGTAACAACAGGTGGATTAAAATATTTAAAAACTATCTACATGCTTTCTCTGGAAAATTTGTGCTAGTTTGTTCTTGAGAGTTAATTTAAATTCCAATTTTTCTAGTGTATTTGTTGGGCACAGAACAGCTGAACTTCATTTTCATCCGTAACATTTTTTTTATATCCCTATAAATTAAACATTGTACAGTATAGGCAGATTGTCTAATAAGATTGATTGTGTGTATTGCTGTATCTTTAGTACTGTGTGAGCATCAACAACTTAACCCATTTTATTGTGTATTAACTAGTAGCAATTAGTAAATGAACTACAATATTTTTTACCTGGCAGGTTCTGCATGTATTATAACATATACTGGGTCATTTGGGAGAAGTGAGCAAGGCTAATCATACACTCTCAGTTATTGATTATATAATGGATCATTCACAATTGTATTTAAGTAAAACCTACACCATACAAATTAAAAAAAATGTGTTTAAAATTATATAAATTATATTTCAAAATTAAAAAAAATAAATGTTAATCTTACTAATACTGATAATATAGGGGCCTTAACTAACTAAATCTGGTAGGGCTGGCCTGGTCACATCTAGTGAATCTCCTGTATGTGTCATATATATGCAGCTATGGTGCACAGTTTTAGCATAGAAGCAAGGTAAAAATATTGCTGTTCATTGATATGGACTAATCATAAGAATCAATCAATTAATTAGCAATAGTTCCACAGTGATAGTAATGATTGAATGAATGCTTAATAGGTACTTCTATTATAATAATTGTAATAATATTCAAAAATCCTAACAGTTTTGGTTCTATTTGGTGTCAACCTTATAAAATTTTATTATTGTTATATATGAGAAACATTTTACTACATTCTATTATATTATCTCAAAACTCAAAATGCTGCTATTAAATGCAGATTAAAAATATGTAGAAATTGCTTTCATACGTTTTTTAGTTTAGCTGTCAATTTTAAACAGTGAAATTAGAGTCTCACAACATCCATCAATGCGGAATCCGCTTTTATTGATCAAAAAATCTAAATGTCCACGCATTAAGACCTCCATCGGCGTGGCTTTGCAGCCTAAATTAAACCGATCCATTCAACCTATTTTTCGCTCGTTGCGTGGACATAAACCATTCTTCAATAAGCTTAAGCTAGATGTGAGGAACCCTTCTAAAATTATGTTGAAAATTATTATGCGGCTGTGTTTACCAATGCGTATCATGATTGTGATTCCAGACCTGTACTATGGCGGCGAGGCGCTCGCACTGGAGCAGCCGCAAGCTTACACGTGTCCATTCTGCAACCGCATGGGGTTCACAGACACCGCACTAATGGAGCATGTCACAGCTGAACATGCTGACACTACGCTTGCCGTGAGTTACCATTAAGGGGCTGTTTTACCACCCATTGATTAATTTTATTTGAAAGATAAGTCTTTAAAGATAGTCCTTTGTTCGGACTGATAGCAGATTACTGAAAAAAAAAAGAAAAAAAAATTGTAAAGAAAGAAAATTATTTATTTATTTGACAAATAAATGTGATGCCATCTCTGTCTATTCGAACAAAACAAACAAAGACGGCATCATATTTATCCATCAGATAAATTTAATCAGTGGATGGTGAACCAACACCCCTTGCGCTATCAAAGGAATTCTTCAAAAAATTTTATATGAGAAATCATTCCCCATAAGTATGCTTCTTTAGCCCAATTAAGGGTACTTGAAGACTGCAAAAAATCTTTAGATGAGCATCATGCTTACATTCCTGTATACATTTTAGTAATTATCCCTTATACTTGTGTTATTTATGTATTGTATATAAATGTGTGTATTTATGTATTTTATTTTGTATTTAGTTATAGATATATTAATGTTTTATATATGTGTTATATATTTATTGTATATAGTTAGGTATTTGAGGTTTACATATGCATTTGTATTTATTCAAATGTTTGGCTCTATTTGTCGATCCTTGTTTTTTGATTGCTCCTCTACCACTCAAAGGTTGACTGGCAGAGATCCCTGCAGGGATAAGTCCGCCTTTGTACTTAACACTTTACTTTTATTTATGTAACCTTTTTGTTTTTCCTTTTTGTACAATAAAGAGTATAAACAAACAAACATTTTATAATTCCCATCTACTATACAATTTGTAAACAAATATTCATGTATTAGCCAATACTGATTGAATGAAAAATATTATAGGATAGGTACTGTAAGGTC
>NC_133491.1:8947763-8989007 GCF_025370935.1 Choristoneura fumiferana
AACCTACTACCTACTGCTTGTTACTAAAACAAACGTTTTTATTGACTCGCCTCATTAAATAATGTCCTGTCGCCATTTTTCTTTGCTGGCAACCTTAATCCGCGCCCCCTGCTGGGCACCACGGCAACAAGCGCAAATAAAATGCTAATTCACAGCAAAATCTATTTTAATTAAATTGTAAATTGACATGAAATATTTATCCCAAGACAGCGTGAGCCGGTTTGTAATTGAATCTCTACCGTATTAATAGACCATTAAATATTATTGCCTAACAATTTAAGCCATAAACAAGCAGTTTTTATCTGAGGCCAGGACATCTGCGGCGACACGATGAACTTTTACGAAGCCCTTTCACGGTGCTGCCGCGCAAAGTGAAAGCTCTAAAAAACAAACCCCTTTCTCTACACCCCGACAAAGTTCCGCTACTCCCCGTTAGATGGCGCGCACACAACGTGTCCCGAAGCATTCGGTCCACACGTGCATGTGTGCGTGACCGAGCGAGACCGCAAATGGAAAAGAAAAAAGGAGGAAAATAGACAGCAATATGTGTATACAAAGGCGTGGTTACGTGCATGCGAACGCTTTTTTTATCGCAAAAATGGCGGAACTTTACACGTTTCGTGTTAGAACATAAAGTCGNTCGTTATTATATTTTAAATATAAATCAAATCGTTTTGCAATAATTTAGTAAATATTTTTTAGCATGTTGGAATAATTAGCTTAGCATTACGTATGGTAGACGACGAAAAAAGTTACAATCAGGGGGCTACAACGCAATCCGAAAAAAAAGGTTGTATCGATTAGCTGACGCAAATATTTTTAGTACGAGAGTGAGAGGGACGGTAAGATACGAACTTCGATTTTCGAATTTTGATGTAGCCCCATGTATGGCGGGGGTAGCCATTATTTTATTCCTTGTTTTCTTAGCGTCTCTTTCGGAGCTGTGAAGAGCTTAGTCACAAAATAATTTAACTTTTTGCATTTTTATCCTCGCAGTGTAATGAAAACCATTATGTGTATCACGGGCCGCAAGAGGATTACAAACTCGAGACATTAAACGCCCTCCGCCTCCTTCTTACGCCCCTTAATGAACAATGTACTATTCTAAGGGTTGACATTGTATTGCAGAATTAAACAGGTTTAACACACTATTGCAAAACAGCATCCGTAAGTCCCTTACTTTTCATATGTAGAGTTGATCAATAAACACTTACACACCACGACTCAGACAATTCAACAATTCTAAATTCAAAAATTATTCAGACGCGATGCGTAGGCGCTCCTAGGTGGCATCCTTCTGCTTTATCTAAATAACAACGTACTCTCTCTACCATTGGGCACGATTTCTAATCAATAAATACTAAGGAACTATTGACAGCCTTGTAGAATGGTAACCTCTGTAGGACGGGTTCCCTTTATCTTGCATAATATCGATTCTCCGAATCACACTTCGCATAACAGGTACCTCATAATTTTTTTAGCCGTATAATACTTCTGCATAATCATCACTTTGCATAATTATCAGTTCGAATAATAGTCATTTCTCAGAATATTACATAGCAAAACACTCATAACGCCGAATATTACTTTTGCAGAATATTAAATAGCAGAGCATTAATAACGCCGATTTTTATGTGGCATATTGGCATAGCAAAATACTAAATTGGACTATTGTATTTACACGGAATTTTAAACATGGCAATGACATAGTTAAAGGAACTAACAGCTACCATAAGAATGGGTTAAGGTTAAAGTAAGGCCAGCAAAGTAAACGTGCTGTAACAGCAGCAGGCCAAGCACCAGAACAGAACAGCAGCTTCATAGTAGGTTGGATTAGGAAAGAACTGCGACCACAACAGCGCGCAAGCCGAGCGAGCGGAGCGAGTCGAGCGAGCGGAGCGAGCGTGCCACGGCAACGGCCGGCGAAGCGCCAGAATCTTACTGCTGCCAATAAAGGTTAAGTTAATTTAGAACTACAATTAAAACAACGCTGGGGTGTTTTTAACGCGTCAGCATTATACTGAGCCAGTTTCAGATTCACAACCGTAATGACACATAATAATATTAATATCTGGGCGACCGAGCTCCGCTTGGGTTAAAACTCGGTAACAAGCGTTTTCCCAGAGATAAGACCAAGCTAGGTCGATTTTTCATCCCCGAAAACCCCTACATACCAAAATTCATCGAAATCGTTGGAGCCGTTTATATATATAATTCTGCTTTTTATTATCCTTATGCAAAATAATATTATGAGATATGTCTTTCTGTGTAGCAACTATTCGAGCATATAAATATTATTCTCATCGAAATTTTGTGATGTTAATATTCGGCTTTACAAAATTATGAGAAATTATAGTATGAGAAAAATGTATGCGAAAAGTAATTCGGTGATATAATATGATGATTCTGCTGAAGGTTGTTATGAGAATCAAAATTATGAGATTCGATTTAATGCAACATAATATTAGTAAACCCTGTAGGAGCTCTAGTATCCAAAGCGCAAGTCGTAGGTACTCGCGCACTGAGAGTTGCCTACCACTACACAATACAAGTATTTACGTTGTCAATTTGATAAAATAAAAACATTATTCTCGTTCTGATCCTTATCATTCCGGTATTCTATCTGAAATGAACTTTCGCAAATAAAAATGTTTCTGAATATAATGTATTATGTATTTAAAGCTACGAGTACTGGCCGAAATCATTGAATTGTACAGCAGACTGATTTTCAAATTTCAAATTGAACCTAATAAACACGAATGTTTGTTCTCGGGTCTTGGATGTTTAATATGTATTTAAGTATGTATTTATCTATATAAGTATGTTATCCGTTGCCTAGTATCCATAGTACAAGCTTAGCTTAGTTTTGGACTAGGCCAATTGGTGTCAAGTGTCCATGATATTTATTATTTATTTATTATTATTAATGATATGCCTTACAGCATAGTATTCCCGGATATATTGAAATAGATTTGTGACTGGTAAAAATAATTAAATCTTTTATGTACCTATATCAACCTGACTTAATACTTTCCAGCAGCAAGTAGTACATGTTATGACGTGTTATTTCATGTGGGTGTGCATCAGCAAACCTCAAAAAAATAGAAAAAAACATGTGACACGTCAAAGAGCTTGCAGGCATTTAAAAGTTCCATTTTTTTGTTCGTTTATGGCTATGGCGTTTATTAAAATACGGTTTTTCGTTAGATATGGCGCTACTTGTTTTTTTTTCTTTATTTAAAAGAAGAATAATAACAGACCGCATAATTCAATACCTTTTTTATTGTGAAAACTAAGGCAACACGAACGAGAACAACTACACAGCTATAATAATGCCCTGTTGTCTGTCAGTGTTATTAACATTCGGCCAATTTACAGGCTGTTTTTTTGTAAAGCCTCCGTGTTATATTCATTAGTTGGTACGCGCTCGCTGCGGCGTTCATTAGTGCAGTACGCTGCGCTTTCCGCACGTTTTGTCATCCCAACCCAACCTTGTGATTCATTCAATTTAAACAAACTTAATGTAAAATCCTAACAAGTGACAGCCTGTAGGATAAAAGCAAACCTGTCATAATCAAAACAAGTTTGGTGTATTTATATATCACAAAATTGTTAAGGGTGGATTGTCTTACGATCAACCGGTTCCAATTTGTATTAATCTAAGTAATACCAAATTACAGCCATTTTTCGATTTTTCTGAAAGTTTAATGTTAAGTCAGTGAAGCCGTGAATCAATAGTAGTTTCAGACGATACTAGGTGAGTTCGTATTTTTAGATGCATTTTCGTTACCTAGCGGAATCTCAATATAACAAGAGACGAACACAGTAAAACTCCGAAACTAGGACAGACCTGTAACTCATCCTAAATGTTCTGAAAGACCTGTGCCAATAAAATTGCAAAGTATAAATGCCTACTTTGTAGCGTGTATCAAATGTTTACGGTTGCGAAATATTTGGAGATATCAATTCCTAAACTTAAATCGCAAAATGGTTTAGGAGATAGAAGCAAACAAAAAAAAAAGTTAAAATCTATTTTTCACTTCTCATGCTCGTAAAGTTCGTGTTTATGCTGGATCTAGGCGAAATAAAATTACTTTTATGCTCTAGCGCATAAAGTAAAATCTTCGTCTAAGGCCAAGGCAATCAGGTGTAGACAGTCACAAACCAAGAAGTTTCTACATATATTTTTTAATATTTAAAACTAAAAATCAATCAGAATAAATCAACAAAACTAAATATTCATAATTATATCAGCAATGCATAAAAATAAAAGGTACCTAGTAAGTGAACAATGTTTTTACTGTTCTTATTTCATCTCCTCGCAATCGAAGTGAAAAGCAGTGTAAAACTGCCGTACGCTATATGAACGTCTCGGGTAAAATGGTTCGGTTTATGCTCTTGTTGTACAATCTACGATTTTAATACAATTGCTCAAAAAGTTTACTTTTTTGGCTGTTTGGCGTGTGCAAAGTTCGTTTTTGCGCACTAGTGCTTTTTACTTTTCCAATGTTTTTAAATTTGTGCTTGTTCCAATTCATGATTATCGCCTACTTACTGAAGAGGTTGTAATGTTAAATAGTTTGTACCAAGACGTAATAAAACTAAAAACCTATTACCTATTAAGGCAAAAATATAAAAATATGAATATTTTATTACTTGCCTCTTCAGCATTATAATTACTATCTTTTTTTTAAATTGTTATTACAATCCAATTACAATTCCCAATTTCCAAGAAGCTCTAGAAACAAGACATCTTGATGTCTGCTAGACATCAAGATGCTCCATTAAGTCTGTGCGTACCGTAGGTCACTATCCAAAATGGATAAAAAACCCGACAAGTATGTCAAAATCTCTGCAAATGCCGGTCATTAACAATGTGTGAAAAATATGAAGTCCGTTTATACTACAATGACAAAAGAAATTGTTTCAGAGATTATCATTTCATGTGAAAAATAGATGTGTAGATAATTAGAAGTTTGGGGTTTTCTTTTCTAATTGCATACGAAACCATATATGGATTCTGTAACAAACAATGAGAATGCATACGAAGCCATGTAAGGATACAATAAATACATAATATTCTAAAAAAAAAAATTTTTTTTTGTTAATGTTTCATACCTCATGCAATAGAGGGTTAAGGTGTCTGAATGGAACGGAACAGCTGCCGAAACGCCTGTCAAAGTGGGGGCGCTTTTCCTACTGCAAGCATGTTTATTATATTAAGTTCGTAAGGCAACAGTAGTTTTTGTTTTTATACAATTTAAATATCGAACACAGTGATAGTAGGGTAATAATAGTAAAAATAATAATAGTAAACTATCATACCAATAGTTTCCTTCTCATAAAATATGTTTTTGAAAAAAAACGCCTTTAATTTGTCAACAATTTTCACTGCTAAAGTTTTAACTGTGTTCAGTAAAGTTTAAAGTTTTCAAAAAGCTTTTGTAAAATGAGTGGATCAGAGTTTGAAATGGATTATTCATCACATTTGCTCGTCGATGACGACACGTTATTCCATAACTGTATACTAAAAGACAATCGCCTCAATTGTTCCCGCGGCTGGGAATTATGGATTTACGTATAGTTTTCCTTCCCAAGGGAGTTATGACTTTAGTTTTAAAAAGTTAGTAGATACGTCATTTCAAACTAAAGAGATTTCAAGTCAGCCTACGTTTTATTTACATCTTTAAAACTTAGATATAACCACTGATATAACCTAATTTTACACCATAAAAATGGGCCACGCTTCATGAAACTTCGTTATTTTTATATTTTAAATTTATATCGATTTGTTTTGCAAAAAATGTAGTAAATATTTTTTTAGCATGTTGGAATACTCTGGCCGTAAGACCATTCGAATTCTAAACTTAATACGGTTCTTAGTATTATCTATGGTAGACGACTCGAAAAAAGTGACAATCAGGGGGCTTCCACGAAATTCGAAAATCGAAGTTCATATCGTTTTCCTGACGCTAATATTATTTAATACGAGAGTAAGAGGGACGGTACGATACGAACTTCGATTTTCGAATTTCGTATTAGCCAGCTGTATTGGCGGGTAGCCATATTTTATTCAGTTGTTTTCTTAGCGTCTTGCTTTTGCTGAGCTGTGAAGTGTTTGGACACAAAATAATTAAATTTTTTGCATTTTCTTCCTCGCATTTTCTTCTTCTAATAGACTTTCGTTAGTAATCCCCTTCTAACGCCCCTTAATGCACAATGTACTATAATACTGCTAGACATAATTCTGTGAGAAGGCCGCAATTGCGAGTAATAGTGCTTTACCGGAAAAATTTAAACATAAATATCATAGCGGGTTATGAATAGATGTGAACTGAAAAACGGAACATAAAGTGAAGACGTTCTCAGAAAACGTTATGGCCTTTTTTTCTTGAACTTTCTTAGAAATATCGGGCCTCTACCTTGTGGTCGAAGTATTCAATGCTAAAAACTATGATGAAGACAAAAATTATTCGACATTAAGAATCACTCAAAATTGACTGTATTTTTATTCCTTTCAACATATCTTTTCTTTGTTGTATTTCTTTCGCAAATGTAAAAACATTAAACGATACACGCGCGGAAATGTCATTCTTCACTCGTCCCGAGTCTTGCCACGTCCGAAGGCGTGGATACCTTGGGACTCGTGAAGTAATGACATCCTTTCCGCACTAGTATCGAAATGTACTATTACTGTTCACATTGAGTAGTTAACCTAAATTGTATAGTGAAAAAATTGAGAAACAGCTGTATCTATTGTGAATTAAAAATCTAAATCTGTTGAATATATGTGCACTTGTTTTATTTATGGACTATGACATGACTAATACAATATATGAAACGCCAGTAAGCCTCTGACACTCCATTAGAGGCTAATTGAAATTAGTTGTAATCCTTTGTTGTAGGATAATAGCGGATCTGTATCACAGTAAAGGATGACGGGGGAAGGCGCGGTGCACGGCTGGGGCTGCACGCCGCCCGGAGAGAATCCGCAGCCGGCAGTGGAGCACCCGGGCCCCGCCTGCCTGCCCGCTGTTGTCTTCAGAGGCTGGCGCAAGACTGCCCTCTACTGTATCTTAGTCTTCCTAATGGTGCTGATCTTCCTCAACATTGGACTAACTCTTTGGATTATTAGTAGTTTGAAACTAAGAATGGTGAGTTGGATATATTTGAACCCGCACATTATATTTACGTCAATATTAGCATCTAAAACCCCGTTATTCATAAAAGTTTCCAATCTCAATTCAATTGATTTGATTCATATCAATGATTATGGTGATTTAATCGGGATCAACCCTGCACTATTCTATTAATGTGCTCGCGTCGCATACCACCATATTTAAGAAACGGGTGACATCAATTTGGCATACTTTTTAACAGACTTCAAAAAAGGAGGTTATCAATTCGGTTGTATTTTTTTTATGTTTGTTACCTCAGAACTCCGTCATTTATGAACCGATTTGAATATTTTTTTGGATCTTAAGGAAATCGAGGGATCTCTTCAAATGTTGTAGGGACACAGTAAAGGGAGACGGGGGAGCGAAGCCGCAATAAAGAAAACCCAGGTAACGTGATTGCTCAACTATAGGTTAGGTTAGGTTAGTATTAGGTCGAGACGGAAGCTTCACTAGGCGGAATACAGCTGGAAATGCGAGTTTCGGTATAAAATTATTTGCGGATTATGCAAAATAGAATTACATAAAACAGTATGCGTAAACAAGGGGAACCTCAGGGTAATGATATGGTTTAACAGCTGACTCATGGCTCGCAAGACACGACAACACAATCCACATATATGAATCGTATTTCATAGGACGATACGACAGAATATTTCAGAATGCGTGCGAGCAATTGATAAAAGTAATCGTCTGCTGCATAGAAAATAAACAGAAAGTAAAACACAAGTTGGAAATACACAAATAAAGATTGATATTTGCCAATGACTTACCAAATTTGGGCAGAGCTACACTGAATTTACATTAATAGTATTTATTTAAAATTTTGGAAGGCTTTGGTTTGTTGATTTCTGATTATTGCAGAGTGCCGAAATTTGGCTGTGAGTGGCTTTTTATTCCAAATTTTGACACAGTAATTTGTGCTAGGTACCCTCGTTATCTTCTTATTTAAATAACCATAGACGATGTAACCTACGCTACTCTCTACCACTAGTAGATAAGTTAGATAAGATACTCAAGTAAAGTCGCAAAATTTATTTCATATGTTTCTTGCCAAATCAAAATGCCAGAGTATCAGACAATAAATACTAGATTGTACAACAAGAGCATAAACCGAAACATTTTACCCAAGACGTTCATATTATAGCCACCCGAGTCGGTACGGCGAGAGTGGATAGACAATTCGAGGGGAAAATGGTTTTCATGCTCGTCTTTTACACTGCTTTTCACTTAGATTGCGAGGAAATTAAATACGAGTAGCAACAGTGGAAACAATTGTCCACTTTGTTTTATTTTTCATGCATTATTATATAATTATATATTTTAGTTTGATTGATTTTTAATTTTACATAAATTAAAAAATATTAAAAAATATGTAGAAACTTTTTTGTTTGTGGCTGTTGAGACCTGATTATCTTGGTCTTATACGAAGATTTTACTTAATGCACTAGAGCATAAAAAGTCATTTTATGTCACCTAGATCCAGCATAAACACGAATTTTACGAGCATGAGAAGTAAAAAATCACTTTAACAATAAAGAGGGTAGACAAGTGTTGTATCATATCAAATAAAATACTTAGACGGTGTTATAGGTAGGTACATTTAGCAAATGTACGTAGAGATTTTCATGTGGCAACGTGCAGTTTGCAGCTGCTTAAACAAACGTGATGCAGTTTCTTAAACGGTTTTATTTTTCTAAACGTTGCTGCTACAATTTCTGCGGTGTGGTTCTATTTGATCACAATCAGCTGAAGCAATCTTGTTGATTTCGTCTTTTGACAAATGCAATAATGACATGTAATTGGTATTCACGAGCCAATTCTTCCACAATCTAGTCGAAGCAATCACATTAAAAATAAATAAATAAATAAATATCACGGGACAATTCACACCAATTGACCTAGTCCCAAAGTAAGCTTGCTTGCTTAGCAAAGCTTGTGTTATGGGTACTAAACAACGGATAAATATAATTATATAGATATAGATACATACTTAAAAATGTTATATTAGATAAATTTTGTAAGGAATTTAGACAGCGACTGACTTTTTACCGACTTCAAAAAAAAGGAGGAGGTTATCAATTCGGATGTATTTTTTTATGTTTGTTACCACAGAACTCCGTCATTTATGAACCGATTTGAAAAACTTTTTTTTCGTTCATCTAGGAATGTTTTCAATTAGGTCCCATAAGCAAAAAATCAGGATCTGATGATTGGATCCTAAGTAAATCGAGGGAACTCTTCAAGTATTGTAGGAACGTCTATGGTAATTTCGATATATTTAGGAGTAACTCGTGCATTTGCTCTTGAAAATCATCATTTGGTGAAGTGGAACTGGTGATGAAGACCAAATTTGACCAATGGAGCGACTACTCAATAACAAGTACTACACGGGTTGAATTTCAATTACTTTAACGCAGTTGCTAAGGAATTTAAGCTCATCGTGATTCATATGGTGAAATGGAACGGGTGATGTAGCACCAGGACTCCTCAATAATGAACGAAAGGTGACGAGCAGCTGACATTAAACTATTATATCTTATCTCTTTTACACTAAAAAGCGTGAAAAAGAAAATATAACAAAAAATAGAACCGACTACAAAAAACCATGAAAATATTTTTCTACCAGTCTGAAGTCGGTGCCTCAGCACGAGCCAGCAGAAGTGATTGAAGCCATTCGGCTTATATTGGTACTCGTACAATTGTAGGTGAGGTAGACGATTATAGGTCCACTCCTGCTAGCTCATGCTGAGGCACCGACTTCAGACTGGTAGAAAATTATTTTCATGTTTTTTGTAGTCGGTTCTATTTTTGTTATATTTTTTATGGATCTTCATTTTACTGTCAGATTACGCCCTCTTAACCTGTGTGTTAATTAGCAATTGGGACTACTTTCTTAAACATGTTCCTATAAAATAAAAAATAAAAAAGTCCTTTGAATTTCTTACCAAAATACTTGAACGCGAGGAGTTTTAACGCGCCGTCTCTTTTATAAGCGAATACATTGAAAAGGGGCGGCATGCTAAAATCGCTCGCGTTAATCGCAATGTTTGCTGAGTCTAAGACAAGTAAGACAACTTATCAAATTGGTGCAGTGAAATGTTGGGTAAATAAGCAGTTCTATAACTAATTCTGAATTAAGGAATTACTAATACTCTAGTGCAGTAAAATGTTATTTACCTACTTAAGGACCTACCTGCCTAAGAGAATTTGGTTTTTAAGTATATTCGAAATTTAAATTCATCTTGTATTGCAAGTAAAAATCAATTACAAATACAATACAATAGAATGACTCTTTATTGTACACCAAAAATATTAAGCGATACAGAAAATAGGTAGGTAGGTTGGTAAACAGAAAGAAAATTACATGGTAAACAATAGGCGACCTTATCGCTTAAGAGTGATCTCTTAATTTTAATTACAACCGTAATATTACCGTATTTTACTTAATGTTAATTTTAAATGAAAAACTTATGCTTTCAGTGGTTAATAAATCGTAAATTGCTTCATTAAATTTATAACATCGCTGCAGCATCTCTTTGAGCCAAGTAATAACCATTAACGCTACCCGCTGCGGCCGCCGACTACAAACTGCATAAACCGATGTATTCATCACTGAAATTCATTTGTTTTCCAACAGTTCCTTCTGCTGTCTTAGCGGAGTTAGTATAACTATATTACATACTAGCTCTTGCTCGCAACTTCGTTCGCGCGGGCAGTAAAATCAACGATACTTACCATTTATTTATTTATTTTTCAGAAAAAGTTGTTGAAATTACTTTTTTATTTAGATTTAGATGAAATTTCGTTTTCCTACTCAGAATCAGGAGCACTTTCGATTGTAATAGGAGAAAAAAAGTGTCCCAAGATTTTTTATTCCATTACGTTACCGTTTTTATACACGTTTAGTATGACGATAGTTAAATTGTGTTTATTAAAAACCTGGGACACTTTTTGTCCTATTGCAATTGAAGGTGCTCCTAATTCTGAGTAAGAAAACAAAATTTCATCAAAATCTAAAAAAAAAAGTCATTTCAACAACTTTATCTGCAAACGCCCATAACCCAAAACACAACTCTACTCTGCCAAATTTTCATTAGTTTAGTTAAGTCTGTGCGCTGTCTGTCTGTCACGTTACTCTTTTATAGGTAGGTATAAATTAAATATAAATACACAACATGGTAATCATTTAGCCACTTTTAAATCGAATTCAGTGAAAGTCTTCACAGAGGTGAAATATCGCTAGATGGCGTTAGTATAGTGAGGTCCGTTTGACGTTTGCTCGAGATTGGTTAAAAACTAAGTCAAACGTACCTCATGATACTAACGCCATCTAGCGATATTTCGCCTCTGTGAAAACCCTCATTGAAGGATACACTCAGTATTATTAGGCTGTGCTGTGAGACGATGACCGTCTAGTTGAATTTAACGGCAAGTTGTTTACGGCACCACGCCAATGGAACCCCATATCAAACAAAAGATTCCTTGAGAGGGAGATTAAGAAAGAAAATTGTGAAAATCCATCTCGTTGTCTTTGTTTCCGGGTAAGATGTTAAATGAATTTTTGGTTTTACAGGGAGGGCTCGGGCCTATTACAATTATTAAAGGTGGTATAGAGCTGGAGGACAGGCGTTCGTGGCAGACAGCCTAGTGGCATCAACGATTCGTTCCCGCTCGGGGCAACCACTCACGGTTCACTCCTACCGAAACTTCACGGTGCTGGTCTCCGAGCCGGAACGGAAGGAAACCGCCAAGTTAATGCTCAGTAAGATGGCTCTTTTAATCTTAATGTTATTTCTTTATAAGTGGAAACTGCTTTGGCTTATGTATCAACTAAGTTATATTCATATTCAACTGTGTTATAAATGCTGTTTGTTTCCCAAATAAATAACCTTTAAATTTCCTTTTCAACAAAATCACAATCTTTATAATGTCAAAGTTTTGAGTGTGTGTGTATTTGTCATTCTTTCACACAAGAACGGCTGGTAGGATTTGAATGAAATTTGGTAGGCACCTTGGGAATAACACATAGGCTCCTCGTTATTCCGATATTACCTACCAAGGATGTACGCAAGTCAAAAACCCGAAATCTGCAACACTCAATTTAGAGACATTAAATTTTGCACAAGTATTGTTCATTCAACGTAAAAGAATACTCTATACTTAGTCCTATTCTTTGGAAGTTCCCGTGAGAATAAAGTAAAAATCCAGAATTTGAGTTCGTTTGCCAGACCTTATGGTTACCGCGAGCGAAAGGGTTAGGGTTTATTATAACTTATAACATACAGAAGCCGATAAATTCATCTACTAACTTTTCAGAAAGAGACAGGCTTGAATGCAGCGGGCGCACTTTCGAGGTGCGGGATGAGTTTGGTGGCAGCGTGTTCCGCGCGTCTCGGAATGAGGTGCACGTGTTCGCGGACGCGCTGGCTGCTAACGGCGAAGGCGGAGTGACGGTGCAGACTGCGGTGCAGACACCGCAAGTGCGGGCGCCACCGGGGGCCGATCTGCAGTAAGTGTCTATTCTAGGCAGTTGTAACAATTTAGTGGCGTAATCCGCGCATCAGGTGAGGTGAGGAGATGCGCGTGTATTCACAGAGGTGCTGGCTGGCATTACCCAGCTGCAAAACTGTAGTGAAGTTTGGTGGCAGTATTCTCAACGGTCAACTCTCTGTTAATGCCTGGATGCCTAGATTAATACACTCAAAAGTAATATTCAGTAGCAGATTGTGGATTTTGTAGAACATGTAGATTTAATAAATCTTACAAGATACTATCTATCGTGACTTAGATTGATTTAGGCAATATAGTGTCACTTCTTTGGACTGCTTTTAACCACATTTACAATTCGTACTATTCCATCATGTATATACCAACTTGCCACCAGTCCCTCTTAATTGTAGGCTGGCGACGCTCTTGTGTAGTGTAGACCTTAACGGAATCGACTGTAATTTTATTTAAAATAAAATAAATAAAATAAATATATTACGAACTGCTTCACCTTTCTCATGATTCATTTTTATATTATTCAGACTGGAATCCCTAACAAGACATCTGGATTTGAGGGCTCCGCAGTCTATATATCTCGAGAGCCGAGCGGGCGGTATCGACGTTACTTCACACAGCAACATTAAGCTGGATTCTGTTGTAGGCGCCGTAAGTTAACTTCCGTATTTTGAGATTAACAGTATTCCATTTAAATTACTGTTGAACGAAAAATCTTCATGTTTAGCCTTAGAGGTATAGATTGGCCTCTCAAGCAGAGGATCATGGCTTCAAACCCAGGCTCTCGCCTCTGAATATATAAGTATTTAAGTGAGAAATGACAATTGAAATTTATCACGTGCCCTATGGTAAGGGAAAACATCATGAGGAACCCTACGCACTTGCGACACAATTTAATAGTTTTAAAGCTCCCAATCCGCGCTGGGCCTGGTTTTGTAGTTTTTTTAACTATAAGTATTTTACAGTTAAAAATCGACACTCCCAGTATTTTCATCCAGAGCCTGAAGGAGGCTGTGAGAATTAATGAAACACGGCGGAACAAAAATTTAAGAAGCCAGAGAGTATACCAGCTGTGTTCCTGCTCATCCGGCAAACTGTTCCTGGCTGCAGCCGAAGGAACCTGTACTTCCAATGATGCTGATACGGAATTCTGCAGATGATATTGATAGACTGACCGCAGTATGAAACTAGTGCCAAACTTATTATTAAACAAATAAATAAGTAATTAATACATTCTTATGATTCTGCACCTTGCACAATAATTATATTTTAGTACAAATGTGTGATTATAGATTTAACTGAAAATGTGTATTGAAATGAATTATATGTATGTCACGAAGTATTATGATTATGAAGCAGTAAACGTAATTTATTATAGATATTATAATATACTGAGCGCGAAAGTTTTCTATTTATTTAACACCAGCTGCTTAAGCCGCGAATTCGCTCCCGTTGCAGGACTAACTAGACTCCGGCCAGTGAAAGCTGTCCACGCATTTTAAACGAAATTTAAATCAGGTTGTTATCATTTTTGAGACTGTCAAAATTGACATATTGACATTCTAACCCGGCTTAGATAATTTTGATATTTCTGCTTTAAGAAATAAATAAAATTTTTTGTTTAATTCAACCTCCTACCATCCTCAAAATGGAAAATTTTACAAGATTGTTAAAGTTAAATAAAATGTTAGAAGATATATTCAATGCTAATCTGGTCAAAGTGATCCAAAAATGGATGCGTCTGGGCTGTACGTAAATGGGCACTGACAAAGGTTATAAAATTTACCAAGGGACTACTAAAGTGCATCATCAACTTTCACACATTACTATAATGAATATTTATACAGCTTGAAGTCTCGCGTATACTTAAAAAAATGGAAAATTTAAATAAATATCTAAGTATCAACGTTTTTGTATTTCTTTTTATTTTATTTTTTATTTGTGTTTGCTGTTAATTGTTGTTTTTTAGTTTTGTTGTATTTGTGTGTATTTGTGAATGTGAATTATTTTCTATTCTATTATTATTCTATTCTATTTCTAACATCGTTTAATCAGTGTACAGCAAGTGTTTCGTTGGCCAGAGTCTATGCCGTGAGGGTTTTGCAAAGTCCGTCGGTTTACATAATAAAATGAGCAAAATTTCAAGCTCCAAACCCTAGTGTTATGGATTATGTTTTCAAGCTGCGGTTCCACCAATAATGTGTGGATATGTTGCGAAGAACGTGTTTTTCATTATCCAATAGAAACGCTCCATTTACACATCCTCGCACACCACATCTCTGGTGGAAACAGCTGAGCGGAGCGAGGCAGCACATTATTGGTGGAAACGGAGCTTTAAGTGTGTCAGTCAGTAAGTCAGTAATTACTCAATCACAAGTTGAAAACGCAACTTAGAACTAAGAACAGAATACTCCATGTGTGTACCAGTAATTTTACCGACTGACATACACTCCACGGCGAAACACAGGAGCTGTAGGATTAGCGAATACGATGGTAGCGATCTGGATGGACTTTTCACAAGGTCCCACCACCAACTTTAAAAATATCCGCATCTTTTTAACCGACATCGAAATAGGAGGACGTTGTCAATTGGACTGTATGTTTTTCCAACGAAGGCTTAAAAGGGCCACGATGAGGTAATTGCGCGGAGATGATCCGTTGCGGCGCGCGGCCTCCGCGGTCGCCGAGCCGAGCTGCCCCGTAATTAGAACCACGCTATCCTAATTGAGACCGCAACGACAACATTTTGCTCGTATGTTTTCGCTTCAACACACTGTTAACGAGCCAAAAGATTAGTACAGACTTAGGTTAGTATTTATTTTAAATAACTGTTTTAGAAATAATAGTGTGTTAAATTGTTTTCATTAAATTTTATTTTACTCGTCCATACCTAGTAAGTATAGTAGTGAACCTATGTAGGTATGTTAGGGAATAAAATATACTTTTAAAATAACTGATTATATTCAAATTTAAAAGCCTATTAGTTCTGATTTTATCGTATTCCAGGACTAAAATAATATTGGGCTATTTAAACTGCCTAATGTTTTATTTATTTTTGAATGTATTTATTTAAGTTAACAACAAGTAGCATGGTGTACGGGTTCACTCGAAGATGAGCTATGGTTGAGTTTCGAAAACACAGTGTAGGGGTTTTTGAGGATGGGTTTGTGTTGGATTTGTGTTTCTTACATGTGTGGAGGTAGAAAACTCCATGAAAACGTATTTTGCAAAGCTTTGCAATCGTAAGGTCGCGGTGAGCAAGGAAATTATTTCAGTTCACGAGCGTTTTGCCACTGTAACGGTTTCAAATGACATTTGCAAGCCGTCACTGCGCGAATACATTTTGAGTCACAATTATATCAGATTGATAAAAAAATATTGTTTGAAAAGCGCCATCTAGCAAAAATCACAGACAACTGTAACGTTACTGGGGCTCTAATTTAATCTAAGATAATATTAAGAATACTGTTTAAGTATCTAATTACAATTTTAAATATCAGAGGGCGCTGTTATGTATAGGAAACTAATTAACATTAATTTATAAGTTATTTCCTGAAAATTGAGAGGGAACAAACATTCAAATTGAATGCAATGAGTTTTGTATGAGTTTCAGCGAAATATTAGTTATAAAAACATTCTACATTAGGTAGAAAATGTATGAAACAGAAATTAGTATGTTTGTCATGATTACATGAAATATATCCAAAATTGTATAGGAGATAAGCTTTCTTTTATCCAAGTTTCGCATCTTTCTGTTCAGTAGTTAAGTCACAATTAAACTTCAAAGTTATGGTGTTATTTAGTATTGAGCGGGTAGCGGACATGTATTGAGAGTGAAGGAATATATTAAATACTCATTAATTAATTAGAAAAATGGGATTTACGTTGTTGGTTTTGGAAATATATTTAGATTTCATTTCACAAATATTGGAAAACCTATTCATCCATTTAAACTATATAAAAAAGTAGTAGTTTTGTTAATAATTGGTTAGGGCTGTGACGTCATACGCCGAGGCTGGTGAGGCCGTTGAGGCGGGAGAGGCTCGAGACGCCCGTGAGGTCAAAGAAGACAGTGAGGCCGTTGACGACGTTGAGGCTGAAAGGGCTGAAAGACTATAAATAGGAGTGGAATCGTAGGCCCCGGGCATTCATTTTTTGGTCTTGACGGCGAGCACATTAACTTTTTAAATTGAGGGCAGAGGGTTGTTTCTAGTATTAGGGTTCAGTTCGAAGCGATTTTAAATTTACGCGGGTTCTTGCTGTATAAATTTATTTGGGGTTTTAATCATTTCTTATTTTATTATTGGGAATTTTACATAGTCTATTTGGGTATTAATATAAATTGCAGAGTGAGTATTGTCTTATAAAATGGATATATTTCTTAATCAGATGGATTATAGTTTGCTACTGATTATAGTGGTAAATTATTATCTTCATTACAATTATGTTTGAAATATTTAGTGCTGATTTTCATTCGGAAAGTCGTTGCGAGGGAGTCTTTGCGGTCCTGTGACGGTGAAGTCCCTTAATTGTTTCTGTAGTGTGGAGTGATCGTTTTATAGCGTTTCATTTCAGCCTACGTTTGTATTGTACTAATCCATAACTTTTCTGTGTTTTTCCCAACTTAATGGAAATGACTTTGGTTCCTCCATAACGTACCTTGGTTGAGCTTTAAGTCCGTTTATATCGTCTGACACCTAACGGTGATAACCGTGGATGATATAGACTTCCACTTCCTGAAGCTGTGGTGCCTTCAGCGGCAAATTACTGTCGTACCAGCCACCAGTGGATTCTGTTTGTCTTTTGTAACGACTAAGTAGCGCTCGTCGAAGTGAATGCGTGTCTTGTTGACGCTTAGTTTGTACTTAAGAAACTCAGAATTCCTGTCCCCTATTTATTTACGTATTTATGCACAACGTTAGGTATTCTGCTGTTCCGCGGGGCTCTCCGTCATAGGGACTTTCCTTCGGGAAAGTTGAGAGCTCAGCACCTTGTAGGGACCGATAGGGCTTTAGGTATACACACCATCTTTGTTGATAGGAGAGTAGAAGGAATTCCTTACACCGGGAATTTCTACATTACACTAAATGTACATGTGGGATTATTTCCCTAGTTTTGCTAATCACAGACAGAGTGTAGGGGCCTCGGGCAAGCTTAAAGTACAATTGTAGGATTTATTAGGGCTATGTAGGTAGGGAAGTTCATAGGGCTTAGCTAGAGTAGCGTTTCCTTACACCGGGAAAAGTTACTATTTTTAACTCACCACACAATTAGTTCACCTATGAGGGTTTTCCTCCAAATTGCTAAACTTCAACACAGAGCTAGGGAAAGTTTAAATTCTTACACACCATTTTATTTCTAGATTTCTAAATTCTATTGACAAACTCAATTTTAATATTTAAGAAACTCCTAAGAGTGCTCTATCTAAGACAGCCATGGGCTCCGATTAAATTATAATTTTATCACATTATAAAGCTAGCTTGAAAATATAGATTGAGGATTTGGTACAGCCAGGGAGGCTCCCCGTTGGTTGTCTTACTGCCTGTAGGAGAAGACACTGACACGGCTTGTTACTACATGAATCATCTATAGTCAATTACCTAAAGGGATTGATATGATAGCTATCTTTATAACATAAAGGGGTTACTGTGGGAGAGTGGCCTCTGGGATCGACTGCTTTCTGTTTGAGTTATTAAACTAATTAGAAATATTTATAATTACTTGATTGAATGAGTCAAAAGATTAGACAATTAATGGTAACTATAGGGACTTAGGTATATTATTATATATGTACCTATTATCAATCTACAGTAGAGTTTACTGGTGAATGAGTCGGAAGATTGGGCAATTTCACTGGTAAGCTTATATACAATGAATGAGTCATAAGGTTAGGCCTTTCATTGTTACTATGGTAGGGACTCGATGGAAAAGTCATAAGGTTAGGCTTTCCATTGATATTCTGCAGTAGGGTATACATGTGAATGAGTCATAAGGTTAGGCGAGTTCACTGGTATCCTATTGTAAATTAAGCATAACATTTGCCATAGAATTGTATCTGTACTAAAGACTTTGTCATGCACCATAGTTAGTGCGTAGTTTTCCTGATCTGCAATATACCTCTTCTGAAAGGGGAATATTGTTGTTTTTGGAGGCGCTGGTGGGTTCATAGGGGATGGTATATGGCTTTAAACCATATTTGGCGGAACCCCCGGGGCATTGTGCCCCGGTATCAGTCCGAAATACACTTACAATTCATATCCTAAAGTTTGAGAAAGTTCCTGAGAAATATACTTTTCTACATAGTTTGCTTAATCATATAATAATTATTCCATTCTTACTTTTCACTTAAATTACTTTGGGTTACTCAGTGCACACAACGTAGGTTCTACATATATCACTAGACGATTCACATGGCCACTTTAACTAATATTCATAAGTAGGAGTATTTACCTGAACAAAGTTTTATTAGTTAGATAAACATTAAGTTGTTAAGTTTTACTGATAAGTATGTTAAATAATTAATTTAGTTGTAAGTACAAGATAGATATAAGTATCAGTAGCAAGAATCATCATCATCAGTTCAGTTGTTTAGTATGAGCAGTTACAATATGGGTTAGCCGTGACAGGATGAACTAAGGTTTTATTCTAATTAGTGTTTGGTGTTTGTTTGATAAAAAGTAGATTCACTGACAGTTTGTTGATACTTAGTATTCATGAGATAGGATAGCAAACTAAGATTCACTTACTAGATCAGTAAATTTCATGCTAAGTTAGGTTAGATATTAAGTTTCATTAGTTAAGTTTCAGTGGCTGTTTTCTCATAAACAGTCACAATTTGCTGTTCGTGGAATGGAGGTGAAAGTAAGAATGGGAATTTATAGTTCACACTAGGAATAGGAGTAAGGAAAATTAAGTTTGAACACAACAAAATGTTATACAATTGAAGGTTTAATGAAAATAGCACAATTTGTCTTGTCACTAGGTAGGATGAGGATTTAGGTAGGCTGCACTTAAATTAATATCATTCACTGTTGTAACACTGATAGTTATTCAAATCTCCATCTGAAAACAAAATATACTTATTGTAAATTTGGTAGATTTCATCGGTTGACTTTTGACGTTGGAACGATTAACTTTAAACCATCGTTCGATTGCCAGCCGACGTTGTTGTGTTACTTGGAAACTTCGATATTCAGATTTCAGTTTCCTGAAGTTCAATTATTACTAGATCACAATTAATTATAGCACATTAACTAAATCAAAGTAAATCGCTCGGCTCGCCCGCCATTTACAGAAAAGTCAAAAGTGACATTGACTTGACGTGCGGTGCGCATGCGTGATTGATGTTCTGAAACGTAGAAAGAGTAACCTAAACGTAAAAGTAGTGTATTATAAGTCTATGTTCTGAAACCAGTAGTGAGAGGGAGACAGAATCATATACATACATACTTCATACATATGGTTCCATTTTACTAGAAAATATGAGTAAATATACATTTAATAGGATTATTGTTATCATATTTATTAGGAAAGTCATTTAAAATTACAATACCATACAATGACTCCTTGTAGAGGGCAGCCTTCTAGCTTCGGAGCAATCTCTTCCAGAGATCCAAGTTAAAACATAGAGAATAACTTATTTATGAGTAGCTATTTCATTCTTATTAGAAACCGGAGTATAGGTAGATAAATACCGAAGGTATGTCAAATGTTGTGTTGGTTTGATAGTCGGGGGGTCGGTAGGAAAGTTACCTACTTACTAGAAAAGTTGCATAGAATAAGCTTGGGTCTTACATACGGGGGGTCGTAACTTAAAGAAATTCAGTTTAGGCTACCTATTTTACAAATCATGTGAGCTAAGTGAGCATTTGGAACAATTTAATTAGGCCAAATGAAAAGTTATGTTGATAATAATTAGGGATTAGCAGGCTATAATATTGTCACTCATGACAGGTGTGTTTTCCCATACTTAAGTTACAAGAAATTCTATAAAAATATTTAGCTAGGAATAGGGACAAGCTCAAGATAAAAGGAAGGTATATATTGGTACTAGGTATGTGTGCACAAAAATGTCAATGCTTATGCATATACAGTTTCACACCGATTTAGGCAATAGTATAAGCAAAATGATTTAGTCCAAGCACTCTCATTCTTAGAGGACGCCTGTGCCTGGCGGTAGGGAATGCGTAGGTTGGGAATGGGCTTACACATAGATGAGATGAATAATGCAAATATAAAAGGTTCACAAACCCGAGGTAGCTGTCTAGATCTAAGAACAAGTTTTATTATCAAAATCGGTTTAGCATTTTGAGGTATTTTACTTAAGGCTTTAACAAGCATAGCTGGAAAGATTAATTCAATAGAAAATAAATAGGCTGCACAGTTAAATTATGAAAGTTTGTATAGTTTAGAAAGATAGCGCTTAAGTTATAGAGTAAAGCCAGGAACTTAACTTACTTATAGAGTTTATATACTCAAGTCACTAATATGTTTAATTATAAAGATCATAGGGAATTTAAGTGGACATATAAAACCACTGGCTAAAATTTTAAAAGAATGGGGGTCGCTTGATTAAAAATAATTAAATTAGTAATGAAATGTGTTAACTTGTATAGTTATAGAACAAATTACAAGTTGCATTTGTTTCAATACAGTATAGGGAAAGTCAATAGACCTTTTAGGGAATCAATAAAAGAAAGTAAGCTTTTATTAGTATGCAATAAGATGGGAAAATCATTTTAGTTGCATACTCACTGTAGAGTATGATAGTATGCTGAGTTTATTTCATCAAAATAAAATGGTTGCTGGCGGTTAATCCATTATAAAGCACAGAGAAGGAGTACAGTAATAGGCAAGCAGTAGGACATCTTGAGTTGGCACTTCACTCTTGACAGATTTCATGCTGGCATAGTTAAAATTTATTAACAGCTGTCAGTTTAGCTCAACTGTAGTATGGACTTTGTTATTCCCAGGGGAGAATTTGAATTTTAAGATTGGATTTCACTTTACCTGTAAACAAAACAAATCAAATTATATAGGTATAATCGACTATGATGAAATCTAATATGATAGGTGATACTGTACTAGCAATGAAACAGCCAGAAAAATTAGCTTAGTTATGTTAGGCCATTTTGTTAGTACAGATTTAGTTCAAAATCTTAGCGCGGAGATTTAGTATGGCGGTCTTATTATTGTGAAAACTAACAGATTAGAAAATGAGTTCATGAGATGGTAGTTTACAACAATATTATTTTGAGTATGTATGTATGAATGCTAAAAGGATTCAATGAGAAACTGATAACATAGGAAAACTTACCAAAAATAAAAAAAAAAAAAAGCATTTGAAGGCAAGTGTAGTCAAGATTTCATTTAGGTTGTCTTCGAGACAAATTAGTGGTGATTCACTTTACTGAATGTCAACTTGGTTGGTTATAAAGGGTGATAGGTAAACTATCATTTCCATCATTGGTCAACAGTTCATAATCCATGACAACTCCTTCAGTGACTGAAAGCAAAATCATAATTACTTCAACTTTACAAGTGGTGTAAACAGTTTCAATGTGAAATAAAAGACAATAAGTAGCTGTTATCTATTGACAGGAAAAGAGTTTGTTTGAATATTATTAGCAAAAACAATGGAATGTATGTACGGAAACATTAATTACCTGTGTAGTTTGAAGTACTAAATTGGACTTGCATAGTTATTAGCACTGTCATGTAGGTTATTTGGATAAGTTTTACTCAACCTCGAAAGGTTAAAATTAGCAGAAGTTATTTTGAACATTGCGTTGATTTGGTTTTATTGAATATTTTCGATATTTATCGACTAACACTAGAATTATCATCGTTAATCAATGCTACAAAGCATAAACAAGAAACGCATCGCTTACAACATTTTTAATGTTTGACGTGCTGTCATGTTAAGGAAAAGTAAAGGCATCGTGGCCACGCAGCCTATTGTGCATAGACTATAGAAGAACTAATTATTTTCGTGTGGAAAAATTCTATTATAAATTTTATAAGATATTAATTTAGAAAAAAACAAGTACAACGTATACAGGTAATAATAATATTATAGGTGCGAAGTTTGTCGGTCTGTCTGGTTTTGTTTGTTGCTTCATCGCGGAACCGCTGGGCCGATTTAAGTGAGATTTGGTATGTGGTTGGTTTGGTTCTCGGGAGGGGCATGGATAGTCTGAAAATGCTCTAACGACTACCTAGTAGTAGGTAAATATAAAATCGGGAGATGGATACTAGGAGAAAGTAACTTTAAAGTAGGTTAGTAAATATTGGCGGTTGTTAATTAATTGTGGTAGCCCTTTTATAAAGACACGGTGGTGACAGACAATTATTTTATTATAATCAAAATAGGTTTGATAGATACTAGTTATTTGGTAAGATATTGTAGAATAAAATAGAAGTTAAGTTAGGTTGTAAGTGGTAATACCGTGGTAATAAATTTATTAACCGACTACAAAAAAAAAAAGGGAAGTTCTCAGTTAGACCTGTATGTATATATGTTTGTCCGCGAATGTCTCGCGTTTGGCTGAACCGATTATGATGCGGTTTTCAGAAAGACTAATAGTGCAGTTAGAGTCGTAACTTGAGTTAGAAAAAAAAAGTAATTTGAAATTGTTACAATCGGCATATTTTTTTTTATTAAATTTTGGAAAAAAATAATATAAATAGGGAATACAATTATAGTTAAGAGTGCTATGTATGTGTTCGTAAATTGACAATCAGTGTTTGGATTCATATCCTTGATTGATTAAAACTTTATTCATAACAAAGTTGTCGGATTTGTTAAAAGAAATTTGTCTAACTAAGGTGATTGATGTTTTGTAAAACAGCGAGTATAACGATGAGTGGTTCAATGCGGTTTAGTGATATGTGGAGGTTGCTCATGAAAGAGTTTGGCTGGGGCTTTTGAATGTGCAAGCCAATGCAAGAAAAGAGTGAATAATATTATTTAAAGGTATAAGGGTTTTAATATCTCATCAGTTTTATAGTTAAGACAGATCATTTACTGATAGTTTGCCCAAGAATCAATATACCTACAAATGAACTATTTGTTCGAAAGGTGTTAGGCTAGGCCAGATGGCATAATCAATGTTAATATTGCTTACAAGTAGTTCATTACTCTACTGGTAGGAAAACGTTATGGCCCACACTACACATTCTCCAGGGTTTACTTGTTATTGTGTTGGGGTGGTGGTTTTGAGATTGGTGATGAATTAATGGAGATTTAACACTATAGCAATGATAATACATAACGGATTCTTTGGGTTTGGAAGGGGATATGTTGTTGTTATTTTCTGAGCCAAAGGAAGGGGGATGACGACAACATGTTGCTCATCTAGCTCGTTGGCCTCACAACCCGGCGCCTCTGGAAAAATTCAAAGATCTGGCTTTGGTGATATTTATTTCATTACATGATTCACTTTAGTTTCGAAGGTTCCATCCTGGGCAATGATGGATAAATCGTGGTTTAAAAACATACAACATAATACATTTCGACGGCAAACATTGGTAAAATTATAAAAAAATATATATATATTCGCGGTTTTTATTTAATTGTTGGATCCATTTACATCGGTTGTCAATTTTTATAAAATTCACCACCTAAGTAATTGGAGGGGGTCGGATGTAACGGTTTCAAATGACATTTGCAAGCCGTCACTGCGCGAATACATTTTGAGTCACAATTATATCAGATTGATAAAAAAATATTGTTTGAAAAGCGCCATCTAGCAAAAATCACAGACAACTGTAACGTTACTGGGGCTCTAATTTAATCTAAGATAATATTAAGAATACTGTTTAAGTATCTAATTACAATTTTAAATATCAGAGGGCGCTGTTATGTATAGGAAACTAATTAACATTAATTTATAAGTTATTTCCTGAAAATTGAGAGGGAACAAACATTCAAATTGAATGCAATGAGTTTTGTATGAGTTTCAGCGAAATATTAGTTATAAAAACATTCTACATTAGGTAGAAAATGTATAAAACAGAAATTAGTATGTTTGTCATGATTACATGAAATATATCCAAAATGCAAGGAAAATTCATATTAAATAAGATTGTATAGGAGATAAGCTTTCTTTTATCCAAGTTTCGCATCTTTTTGTTCAGTAGTTAAGTCACAATTAAACTTCAAAGTTATGGTGTTATTTAGTATTGAGCGGGTAGCGGACATGTATTGAGAGTGAAGGAATATATTAAATACTCATTAATTAATTAGAAAAATGGGATTTACGTTGTTGGTTTTGGAAATATATTTAGATTTCATTTCACAAATATTGGAAAACCTATTCATCCATTTAAACTATATAAAAAAGTAGTAGTTTTGTTAATAATTGGTTAGGGCTGTGACGTCATACGCCGAGGCTGGTGAGGCCGTTGAGGCGGGAGAGGCTCGAGACGCCCGTGAGGTCAAAGAAGACAGTGAGGCCGTTGACGACGTTGAGGCTGAAAGGGCTGAAAGACTATAAATAGGAGTGGAATCGTAGGCCCCGGGCATTCATTTTTTGGTCTTGACGGCGAGCACATTAACTTTTTAAATTGAGGGCAGAGGGTTGTTTCTAGTATTAGGGTTCAGTTCGAAGCGATTTTAAATTTACGCGGGTTCTTGCTGTATAAATTTATTTGGGGTTTTAATCATTTCTTATTTTATTATTGGGAATTTTACATAGTCTATTTGGGTATTAATATAAATTGCAGAGTGAGTATTGTCTTATAAAATGGATATATTTCTTAATCAGATGGATTATAGTTTGCTACTGATTATAGTGGTAAATTATTATCTTCATTACAATTATGTTTGAAATATTTAGTGCTGATTTTCATTCGGAAAGTCGTTGCGAGGGAGTCTTTGCGGTCCTGTGACGGTGAAGTCCCTTAATTGTTTCTGTAGTGTGGAGTGATCGTTTTATAGCGTTTCATTTCAGCCTACGTTTGTATTGTACTAATCCATAACTTTTCTGTGTTTTTCCCAACTTAATGGAAATGACTTTGGTTCCTCCATAACGTACCTTGGTTGAGCTTTAAGTCCGTTTATATCGTCTGACACCTAACGGTGATAACCGTGGATGATATAGACTTCCACTTCCTGAAGCTGTGGTGCCTTCAGCGGCAAATTACTGTCGTACCAGCCACCAGTGGATTCTGTTTGTCTTTTGTAACGACTAAGTAGCGCTCGTCGAAGTGAATGCGTGTCTTGTTGACGCTTAGTTTGTACTTAAGAAACTCAGAATTCCTGTCCCCTATTTATTTACGTATTTATGCACAACGTTAGGTATTCTGCTGTTCCGCGGGGCTCTCCGTCATAGGGACTTTCCTTCGGGAAAGTTGAGAGCTCAGCACCTTGTAGGGACCGATAGGGCTTTAGGTATACACACCATCTTTGTTGATAGGAGAGTAGAAGGAATTCCTTACACCGGGAATTTCTACATTACACTAAATGTACATGTGGGATTATTTCCCTAGTTTTGCTAATCACAGACAGAGTGTAGGGGCCTCGGGCAAGCTTAAAGTACAATTGTAGGATTTATTAGGGCTATATAGGTAGGGAAGTTCATAGGGCTTAGCTAGAGTAGCGTTTCCTTACACCGGGAAAAGTTACTATTTTTAACTCACCACACAATTAGTTCACCTATGAGGGTTTTCCTCCAAATTGCTAAACTTCAACACAGAGCTAGGGAAAGTTTAAATTCTTACACACCATTTTATTTCTAGATTTCTAAATTCTATTGACAAACTCAATTTTAATATTTAAGAAACTCCTAAGAGTGCTCTATCTAAGACAGCCATGGGCTCCGATTAAATTATAATTTTATCACATTATAAAGCTAGCTTGAAAATATAGATTGAGGATTTGGTACAGCCAGGGAGGCTCCCCGTTGGTTGTCTTACTGCCTGTAGGAGAAGACACTGACACGGCTTGTTACTACATGAATCATCTATAGTCAATTACCTAAAGGGATTGATATGATAGCTATCTTTATAGCATAAAGGGGTTACTGTGGGAGAGTGGCCTCTGGGATCGACTGCTTTCTGTTTGAGTTATTAAACTAATTAGAAATATTTATAATTACTTGATTGAATGAGTCAAAAGATTAGACAATTAATGGTAACTATAGGGACTTAGGTATATTATTATATATGTACCTATTATCAATCTACAGTAGAGTTTACTGGTGAATGAGTCGGAAGATTGGGCAATTTCACTGGTAAGCTTATATACAATGAATGAGTCATAAGGTTAGGCCTTTCATTGTTACTATGGTAGGGACTCGATGGAAAAGTCATAAGGTTAGGCTTTCCATTGATATTCTGCAGTAGGGTATACATGTGAATGAGTCATAAGGTTAGGCGAGTTCACTGGTATCCTATTGTAAATTAAGCATAACATTTGCCATAGAATTGTATCTGTACTAAAGACTTTGTCATGCACCATAGTTAGTGCGTAGTTTTCCTGATCTGCAATATACCTCTTCTGAAAGGGGAATATTGTTGTTTTTGGAGGCGCTGGTGGGTTCATAGGGGATGGTATATGGCTTTAAACCATATTTGGCGGAACCCCCGGGGGCATTGTGCCCCCGGTATCAGTCCGAAATACACTTACAATTCATATCCTAAAGTTTGAGAAAGTTCCTGAGAAAAATACTTTTCTACATAGTTTGCTTAATCATATAATAATTATTCCATTCTTACTTTTCACTTAAATTACTTTGGGTTACTCAGTGCACACAACGTAGGTTCTACATATATCACTAGACGATTCACATGGCCACTTTAACTAATATTCATAAGTAGGAGTATTTACCTGAACAAAGTTTTACTAGTTAGATAAACATTAAGTTGTTAAGTTTTACTGATAAGTATGTTAAATAATTAATTTAGTTGTAAGTACAAGATAGATATAAGTATCAGTAGCAATCATCATCATCAGTTCAGTTGTTTAGTATGAGCAGTTACACTATGTAAGTATGTACCTGCAGGAAACACCATAATTTGATCTCGAATTCTCGTGCCAAACTATAGAGATGTTAATTATGCAGATGAACAGATTGAAATCGTAATTATGCCCGATTATTCACTCTATTTACTGTTGAATAATTTGAACTAGATATTTTGGATCATATTTATGTATCGTAACGTCGCTGTCGATCCTGCAATGTGTACACAACCTGCATGCTGTATCTTACAGACTTGACTTGCTTGAGGACTTGACTTCGAGATCTAATCTCACCTGCACTCCTAATTAGATATTAACCTTAAACGGCAAACGTCCTCAAAACATTTGAAAAACAGATTTGTGTTTACTACGAGTATTATTCCCATGTTACCTACTTTGGAGCCCCCTGGGCACTCTGTCTGTCAAAGTGTCGTTCAAGTCGATTGTATCGACTTTAATAAAACTTTATCTTACGTTACGTCAAGGAACTTGTGTGATAATTACGGCTCATATTCGTGTGAGCGAAACAGGAATGCGTACTTACTACAGATCAAAAGTTAACGATTTAATTGGACTAAATTTCCCAGTAATCTTTATTTCATTGCACATGTACAACCCACATTCATAGAAGCCAAATGAAATAAACGAGGCCGAATCATAAAAGTTGATGTACCGTTTCGCATATTGGTTTCGGTGAAACATTGCCGTTCATTTCAATTATTTTAACAAACAAAATTCCTACCGCAGCTCACGTGCATGCTCACTGGAAACTATTTTCAGGAAAAAGGCATTTTTTGGGACAATACGTAAATATTTTATAAAGTTTGCTGATGTGCAGTGTTGATGAATGATCGTCTTTTATTTTTTTTCGTTGCGCACAAAAAGCACTAGCGCCGAGGAGGGTCAGTTTATCTCACCTCCATTATCTGATTCATACTTTTCGAAAGTTATTTTCTACAAGACATTTTTGAGCACAGCTAAATAAGCTTATGTACCTAATATTTATTCTCGCTTAGATAAGTAATCAAGTACCTAATATGTTTTTTTGAACCTAATATGTGTGTTGTGATTTCATTGCTTGAATGCAGCCTTAAATTCATGCTTGCTTGCACGCTTGAATGCAGCCTTGAATTCATGCTTGCTTGCATGCTTGAATGCAGCCTTGAATGAATGCTTGCTTGCATGCTTAAATGCAGCCTCGAATGCATGCTTGCTTGCTTGATTGCTTGCTTCTTTGAAATGCTTATGGTTCACGCGAACGAAGGCGCGGGAAAAAGCTAGTAATTAATAAATGTGAAAGCGAGCTTACTTGCGATGGCTCATACTTATGTTTCATTAAAATCGGGTTAGCCATTTTTAAGATATTGAAGTTTGAATGAACAATGAACGGGTTGTTCAACTTTTGTAAGTTGGTCTGGTTATTTATATTACTAAGTCACATTTCTAGAGCTCGGTCGTCAAGACTTTTTAAGATCTCAAGAAACGCAATGAGATTATGAGCAAACAGTTGACTCCAGGTCTCGTTTCAAGTGTCGCCGTTCGACTTGGTTGCTCGAATCACTCTTTTGCTCGAATCTGGAGCCACTGTGTCGGACAGCGGCTGAAATTGCCAATTAATGTGTCCGGGCGAACCTGGCCCTATACTGCGATGTGGAAAATTCGAACTTCGTATCTTGCCGTCTCACTGAGGCTAATATTATTTAATACGAGAGTGAGAGGGGCGGTACGATACGAACTTCGTTTTTCGAAATTCGTAGTAGCCCCCCTGGGTCGTCACACCCACACCTCAGTCGTGCTCCCCGTCTTGCGTGTTCCCGTGTTGCTATTAGAAACTGAGATTTGTTGTTGTTTCACTTGATGATCATGATAAACAATTATTTTTTTTAGGAAAAATACTTATACGTGCAAATAAACTGAATAGCTCTCCTGACAATTCTTAATAATCGAATAATTTCATATCTACTTTAATGGTGCTACTGGTACATAATAGATAAAGTTTGTTGTTTTATATGTTTGTTTGTCCCAACAAATAGACAAAAATTGCCTACCTACCTCTGGAACATTAGTGTGGAGCATTAGTTTATTAAAACTGATTCAGAATTTTTTTTCACTAACAGAAAATTACATTACTTTTTATCCTTCAAAGTTACCATGGAATTTTGTGGACAAAATATACAAAGTCATAATGAGAGTTATTCTCATAAATATTAACTACATTGCTGATTCCCAGAAGTCATACAACTATATGTATATTTATAGCATAGCCTGCATGTAAAACGGACTGTAATTAAATAGGCGTGTTACAATTATCACGACAATGGCTAATGACACCGGCGGGCCAATTTCAGGCTTGCGTAATATTACGGATCGCGATCCTTACACGTGAGTAGAAACCTCACAGAGACAAAACATTAAAGGGCTGTTTCACCATCCATTGATTAGTGTTAACTGACAGTTAAATGTGATGCATCAAAATAAATAGAGACGGCACACATTTAACCGTTAGTTAACACTAATCAATGGATGGTGAAACAGCCCCTTATACTCTCAGAATGTTCATTATCATTTTATTATGATTATGTCATTTAATATATAATTATTTAATGGTTGTCATTATAAAGCCAGGTGAAGGAGTTTAATTCATCAGCCACCATGGAACCATTTCACAGTAAACGTCATAGTGACATCGCATTAATTAACAAGTAAAATCGTAATGACTTTTCCTTTGAAAAGGTTCCATGGTGGAGTATTTTAATCGGTGATCAGGTACCAGTTTTTTATGCAGTTGTTCATAACGGCCTTGGGAAGTCACAGTCCTGCTTGAGAGGCCATAGGTCAAACCACAAGGCCTTCACAGCTTTAACGTAATGTTTAAGAATTAGAACTATTAGTACTCAGTAAGTCAAATTGTAGACTGTAGTCGATGATAGTAGTGGCTTGGGAACTTATGCACAGACAATTTAACAATAATTTCTGATGATTACCGTAAAAACCCCCTACCTACCTACCTAACTACCTACCTACCTACCTACCTACCTTACCTACCTACGTACCTTTTATAACTATGTACATGACTTTACAATGAATAAATGAATATGAATATGAAAAAGGGTAAATATGACATTTACAGTAAAAACCTTCTACAATGGTGAGAGGTTATATAAATTAAACGGTCCAACTCAGGATTATAAGTCAGGAACAACAGCACCGATGCAGTAACCTGGTCTCCCCGTTGCTTTCAGAGCGATCGCAGCGAGCAGCGCTTCCCGAGGCAGTGTGGGAGCACCACCGTCCTGAACGCAGCACTATGAAAAAGATCTTCTGGATAGATCGAAACTACATGGACCGTTTCTATCCTGCTAATTTGTGTGATTTGTGTTGTCCAAATATGTTCACGAGAGCTTAAGTGGTAAGAGATTTAGTTTTTTAGATTGGATAGTAAATTCATAGTGTTTATTATGTAATCGATATTGGCTTCCAGTCTATCGATACAGTTTATACTCGTAGGGAGCTTCGTCTCTGTAGGGTATGTTCGTATTGTTTGTGTGAGTCCCGCTACCAATTAACAGCCATAACCAGCAACAATGCAGGTAAAATGAATGGGCTGGAACATAACACGAAGCAGTAGATTACTTCACAAATGATGAGCGAGTGAGAGAAAAGATTTCTAAGCTAGTATTCGATCGGTTACATCCCTAATTTTTTATGCTTATGTGTTTCTTTTTAAATAACGCACCCAAAGAAATTGCGTAAAAAATGTAACACAAGTAATTAACGTATATTAGGTACGCTTGTCAAAGTGTTTGTTTCTTTACTTTTCTTCGGCCCTAAAAAAACTATGGTTGTAAAGCCGGCTGGAAACTAGTGATGACTTCCGACTTTTCGGATGAAAATGGAATTTTAATCTATCATCAAAAAAATCATTTCTATAGGTCAAACCATTAATAGACAACTACGCTAATCTAAAAGATGAAGTATTCATCAAAACGACCAGGTTTAGCCAAAAAAATATCTTCCACTGAGACAACGCTATGGTTCACACACGTAAGCTAAAAAGTTTTTTGATTGGTCAGAATTTTGCCTCTAGTAGTAATGCAATTATTATTGTAAGCAGAAAACTGAGTGGTTTCTGCATAATAAAGAGTAAATCCAAGTTAATATTTCATGTCATCCATGAACATTCGAATATCGAAAACGAATGTGTAATTCCGTATCTCTCAATCTCTTTGTCTAGTTTATCTCCTGAAAATAAATCAATTAATGCAATCATTTAGTGGAATCTTTTCTTCTACATGCCCATTGTTTAGCAAAGCATTACATTTCTTCTCAACATAACGACATTGTTCACCCCATCGGTTGCCAGCCAGCGTTATGTTCGATACATTATTGATATTCGTCCATTTCTAACAAAAGACGTGGTACACGCTAGATGCGCGAGGCTGTGCCCGCCAGTCCGCTACGAGCCGTAGCCGCGGTGCTACGTGCTACGAACGCGCTACGCCGTAGCGCACTCGTACGTTGACCGCTACGTAATTTTGATTTATAAAACGTGTAAGCTATAGAATATAATAGAGTGGAGATATTATAGAACGTGTTTAAACTTCGTGGTAAACTGAATAGGTTATAATATATAATATTCGCGAAAAGTAATGATGTGAGATCTTAATACATGCATACAACATTTTAGATTCTAGTAGAGACCTAAAATTTATCATAAACTAAACATTTTGTAAAAGAAAATAACCTTTTTCGACGTCTGAGACAGTTAAAACTATAATCAAGTTGTTATTTAAAAAACTGGTCAAGTTTTTTGTTAGTTGTTGGTTGATATGTGTCGCTTTTATTTGTTCTCAGGTGATTCTTTCAATATGAATAATAAAATAATTAAAAAAACGTAATAAACATGCCCATACTAAAATTAATCCAGTTTACTTGTATATTTATTTGTAAGTTCAAGAAAGGACTTTAATTTAAATTCTTGAATTATTTTATAGCCAATAAGTTAACATAAAGAGCTCAATAAAATTAAACAAAATAAGTTTATCAAAACAAGAATCGCGTGAAGCTTATCTCATAAATATGCTTACAACACCGTCCCAATAAAATACTCATCGGACCGTAATCGTTTTGCTTCCTCGTATTTGTTTAGGATTTTCATTTCGAAACTGTTGTATTGTGAGTGTTTCAATTAATTCCGGCGCGCGGAGCATTCCCGAATGCTCCCAATTAACTGTCCGGAAATGTTATCACGACCGGAAACTACAATCATTGTGCTCTACTTCAATAGCAGGGAAACGTGAAAATATAACTAAACTAATAGTTAGTAAAGTTAAACAAAATTATATTTTACCTAAGATACAGTCGCGCAGGCCAATCGGCGCTTACGCTTGCCACGCACACCCGCCCCGCGCACTACTCAGTCCTCTACCATACCTTATTTTAAACTTGTGGGCATAACGGTCACCGCTACACTTCCACCTCGCAGGTCGGAACTAAAAATCTGTAAAGGTGTACGTCCATTAATCACGCCAATAAAGTGGTAGAAAATGAGTTAGATTTTTTTAGTTAGTTGGGATGAAGTGGGGATAATTTTTTTATTACTTATCCCTCGTATGGGAAGTCGTTGGATAAGTCTTTCCGAAGATTACAGGTTTGGGGAAAAAAATGCTCAATTCACTGATTTGTTACTTATATCAGTTTGTTATTAGGCATTAGTCTGATCATTGTAATTTATTCAAATTAAAATTGCTTTTTGATAGACGTGATCATCATTTCGATAAGCATTAATATGAATATGTTTATGGATTTGTTTGATCATAATAATCTAATATTTATGGATAATTTTCCACTCAGTATTCATGTGTTTATTTAAATTACTTGTACTTCAATAACCAGTAATAATAATAAGACAAATTACTAGAAAATTAAACAGAGTGAGTGATTCTTCATCACTTCATCAGCTACGAGTATCTTGGCCTATATACATACCACTGCAGGGCACATCCTGTCAGAATGAGAGAGCTTGAGCCGTAGTTTTAACATGGGCCCCAGAGAGACAAAAAAAAGGTTCTTTTAGAAAAAAAATATACAAAATTAAAACTTTGCTCTAACCACATTTAGATTCTTGTGGTTAATTTAAAATTCTTATTCCGTGCGGAAAAAAACGAGTTACAATCTTTCAAAGCACTCTGTTAAACAAAAATGCGGTACACAAAGTACTTATGTTAATAAGCACCCGGCTGCCCAACGAATATATACGAGCTATAATGTGCCGTATAAGGAAACTGCAGGTCTGCTAATGGATTACTTTTCCCGGCTGTCTCTGCCGAAAAGTATTTAATTTAACAAAAGAACAGATCTTTATTTCAATTAGGCGTCGACTGGATGAAGTTTATGCTGAGTTTACTGACTTAATTTCTTAACAAGGAATCTTTGTACTGTTTAATAAAGAGCTTAATTAGAAAAAGTAGGCTGGGTGCTATCTCCTATCCAAGTAAAATACATAATTTGTATTTATGTATGAGTAACTTTCCTTGTTACTCAGCTAAATAAATAAAAAATAAACACACGTCTTTTTCACAGTCATGAGATAAATAAAGTTATATGGTCGTTACATTTTTTGGCTGATGGCAAAATATTTTATGTACCACTTGTCTCGTTTTGTAACTAGACTTATATGAGCACAGGAATATTTTTCTGTTTTTTGCGACATATAAAAATCTTATATCAATCATATAAATATTCTGAATAAATTGCCTAATTATAATAATTGTCATGTGTGTGTAAATGTAATATATTATTCCGTCCGTAACATTTGTATTCAGTATTCAGTATTTATTTATTGCAACACTTTTTACAAAATGAATATATTTCATTAATTTTTGTCTTGTATTTCAAACAATGTATATTGTTTCTGAATAAATAACTATTTAACGCCGTACCTATGTACAGTCAAAAAACTCTTACTAGACTTAGATGTTTGGTTTTTCACTGCTCCGAGGACCCAAGTATTTGATATTAATTTTAAATCGATATCTCCCCGCGTTTCTAAGAAAAAAAGGGCTCGATCGAACCTCTATTGGAAAGGGTTCCGTTTTTGTCAGCTGGTGTACGGAACCCTAAAAGCAGAATCTTTCGGTAAATATCTGGCTTACGCATCACTCTCGTATCACATGGCACATATTACAACTGTATAAGCCAGGTCTAGGAGAGTGTTCGGCATGTGTCGGCCAAACACTTTTTAGGTAGAACAACATAAGCCGATTGAACCTCCCGCCCAGAGTTGGTAATGTTATGAATCTTCTTGTTTAATCCGTCGCCAAGTCGATGCTTATTTATGTTCACATCACATTTATAGACGGCAAAATAATTATTTTACGTAAAAACATACGTTTGGCTCTATTTTTCGTAACAAAGGGATGTATATGTCGCAGCGTAGGGAAATGGGCAAAACAGAGATTTAAACAAATATCTAAGGGATATGACTAAATCACGCCAAGCAAGATGTTAAAATGGCGAATACATGTTATCATTTGCCTAAAAATAATCAGTCATTTGATCAAATTCCTGAATCTATTTAGTGAAATGATGAAATTACCCAAAAATGCAACTCGTTTTTTCATTTTAGTGATTTGATAATATCCTTGAAACACGTCAGTGAGCTATTTTATTTCCTCAAATTGTTACTTACAGATTATACTTGCGCAAAAAAGAAAAAATGAAACGCATTGTTTTCTCAAAATAATATCCCCTATAATGTTATTAAATTGTTCTTCTTTCGCAAGAATGATGAACGGGGGCAAGATAAAAATCAGATTGAAGGAAAATGGATCATTGTTTACACCTGTAACGCGGTGCACAATGTTTCCGTTTTCGTTTTATATCTTTCTAGAAAATTCTTTGAAGAAAACCATTTTGCTAGATTATTTACATCGGAACCTACGTTTTAAATCGGTAAAACTATGTAAATGAAAATTTAAAATATTGTCTCTAGTTCATCTATTATATAATTAGACAAGGTTTGACTTTGATGTTCAAATAGTGGCAGGAAGACCGATGTTCGGGGAGATAAAAAATCTGTCTAATATAATATATCCCTTTACTCGCTAGAAACTTTGCTGATATTTTATGACTATTAAACCTTTTGCAGATGTGGAATAGAACCAGAAATGAAGGGTCCATGTTAAGTACGCGACAGTGAACGTTTTAGTGTGCTGTACACTGTAGTAAATAACAATGTATACGTCGATGTGGTTCATGAGTGTAGTGGCTATTCTGGTTGTGGACGTGAGGACAGGAGCGTTGCTGCAAAAAGGTGAGACCCTTTAATAAAATAAAGTTTAGTTCAACCAAACCCATCAACTTATTTGCACCACACAATCTATATGATATAAAACTTTTCGTTGTATGGATACGTACGCGAGATTTACTTGCATAGATACGTACTGACAGTAAATGTTTTCTTTGTACATAATGTTTTTTTGCTTTTAATGTATTTTATTTTTTAGTCTGAAAGATCCTACATTAAATCGATGATTTATACTAATATAGTAATGTAAGTTTTGTGTCTGTGCTGTGCTATCAACTATTCAGGAGTTCCCTCATAGTGAGAATACCCTGGCTACAGATCGGATTATGTCTATCTCCCTCTTAATCTCCCAGAATGAATTCATATTTTCGTTTCTAAAATCAACATTATGATCGCAGGACACCGTTAGCATAATACGAGCTTAGAGAGATTGCGTTCCGGGTTTCTTTTCATACACCCATATTAGTTGCGAAGAACGGGTCACAAGCACAACCAATGAATAAATGGATTACACGCTCTTTAGAAACCTTTGCTATTATATCTATTTGGATAAAAATCCGCCCTTTTCATTTTAATACAGCTCTCTACGTCAACTGTACGGGTTTATTTATGAAGCCGGTCGTTATGTAGCGAGATATTCAGTTTTTTTTTTCATATATAAAATACGACAAACGGGCATGCGGCTCATCTGATGTTAGGTGATCATCGCCGCCCATGGACACCTACAGTGACCTATATTACCATGCATGGGTACCATTGACGCCTTGCAGAAAGTGGTACAGTCGCTTTTTATAGGCAAAAAACTGTAAAACCTCAGCCGCCAGTCCTTTTGCACATTTGCCAAAGTTGCACGTACAGGGTAAGAATCACCGCTTAAACCGCACAGTAGTCGAGCACCATCCATCCAGCTAGATACATTCAGAACATTGAACGCATATAAGCGTTTTGCTAACTTTCACCCAGTTCCTTAAACGCTACTGTGGGTTCTTATAACGTTGCTGTAATACTATGAATACATATGAACGCTTGTGTATGGACATTTATTAAAACTACTTAATGATAGCCAAAGGAACGCTTATACCTACGCGTTTGAAGCTCTGAGCAAAGTCAAGACTTGGCTACAGTTTAAAAACAAAAATGCCAACAGTGAATGCGTTAAGTGCCCAAAGGACAGCGATAAGAAAACGGCGATAATGATAGCTCAACGATAGACAGCTACCTATTATTTTAGTCTACCTAATGTTCATGCAGTAATTCGTTAATTATGCAACTTGTAAGGTGGAAGTTATTCTATAGTCAAGGCATCTCATCGAGGAAAATAAATAAATCTGCACAAGAATCCTATGCGCTGGGCGCCTCCTAAGGGTAATTATTGACTAGCCGTATCTATGAGCAATTAAGGTCAGCCATTCTCGTGAGAGAATGGAGCGAACACAAGCAAAAGGAAACGAGGAAACGTAGGAAATGAATATCCTCTAATAAGTAATCGTAAATCAAAATAATTACTAAGATATAGACATTAAAACAGTGTTGATTGCTGTTTTATACATACGAATAGATATAGATTTCCTTGCAATCAAATAATAAAAGCATTAATTTAGCCAGCCGTGACTACGATTTACTTCACGTATACTTATCAAAGTAACCAAACAAAGTTTATTTTTTGAGGTTATATCAGAAACGTACGAAAAAGAATCTTTTTAAATCAAAATCAATCCCAACCAAACGCAAGTGACTTCAAAGTTGAGTAATAACGTTGGAGTTTTATTATTAGAAAAGTTTGAGATTTGAATTTCCCTAAGCGGCGACAAAATGTACCCGAATATTCGTAAGAAATGTGATTTCTTACCGACGACCCGAGCTGCCGCGCCGGGCACCTTCACAAACACGCGTGAGGATGTGTTTGACTTCGTTAATTGAAATGGGAGAGTATAAATCACAGCGCGGTTGAATTTAAATCAGTGGATAATCGCTTACTTCGTATACATAATCAACGAGCTTTCCTTTTGTGACAATTATCACTCTCGATCTGAGGAATATTGATGCCCATGTGCATCTACATATGAAAGTAGAGAAAAATTTAGCTTAGTACTCTTCAATCTGGCATCTTTGACACGAAGAAGAAATTCTCTAGGAGTTTTCTGAATATCATTATATATTATAAGGAAGGAGTTTTCTTAATATAATTATAAATATATTCCATAGCCAGCTATTTCTCTGCCAATTATAATTTAAATCAGTTGAGGTAATTCAGTGAAAATGTTACAAGTCGACTGACAGAATCAATCCGGTTTTATATAATTTTAATGCGTTATACACTCTCGTACCTTTGTTAAGGGAGTTTTCCTTTTGTTGCGATTTGCTTTGAAGTTAAGCTTTGATGTTGGGGTCACTGAACAGCGTTACCTAGATTATTTTGTATAAGTCATAACTTGACTTTGAGAGCAAAATGTTACAAAGTAAGTTCTCATTTGAATCATTTGGCTAGAAAAATTCTTAGAACATTAGAATGTTACCAAGTGGAAACTGCTTTAAACAAAAAATAAGCTAAAATTAATTTCCAAGCAACCCTTCATCAAATATTTCAGGTAAATTAATTTATCATTTAACGATGAACAGATAAGTAAAGGCTGATTGTTTTAGCTGTTGAAATTATTTATTTTTTCAACCGAACCAAAAATTGAGTTTTGTCGTTCATTTAACGAAACGTCAGTAGGTATCATAAAAAACTTGTACTTGTATTGTCCTGCCTTGGCGTCCAAATCCGGGTCGGGTGGGGTCAATAGGACCACCTTACGACATGCTAAGTTAAAACTCGCCTTGCCTGGCGGCCTGTCGGACAGCTCGCCCTCTATCCGACAAGCTATAAAAGGCTAAAATAGTTAGGCAGTTCATTCCAAAAAATACTTGCATTTCACATATTTTGTTTCTTTCCCGTCACTATAAGATGAAACATTTGCTATCAACTAAGGAGGATACATTAGATGTGTGGATAAATAAATACGAGTAGACCATATCCTTTCGAAAACTTAGTGTAAATAGAGAATTAGTATTTTCAAAATAAAATTACCATAAGGCAATTTAAAATCTAGATATACATACTCGTATATGGGTCATGCAAGATCAACTTATTTAATTAGGTAAGTATATGCAGTGATGCCTTCACGACATGCGTCCATGCGTGCAGACATAGCATCCTAAGATGAACAAATATTATGATTTCGCCATGATAGGGATGGGATTGACAGGGGTGGGATTGACAGGGGTCGAGAACAAATAAACTCACTTAGGGTTACCACAAAACGCCTTCTGTCTTATCAAATCCCTCTTTACTCTGAGTATAGTAAACAACACGTAAAAAGTGAACATGTAATTTGAAGTAATTTGCTAGAATAAAATAAATAAATATCGCTGGACACTTGACACCAACTGATCTAGTCCTAAGGTAAGCAAAGCTTGTGTGTACTAGGGAACGGATTAACATACTTTATACACATAAATACATATTAAACGTCCATAGCTCGAGAACACTCGTATGTCTCATACGTAATATCTGCCCATGAAGATCGAATCCGTACCTCAAGCTTTGTACGAGTCGTCAGGCTCTCTAACCACTGGGCAATCCGTTTGTCAAAGAAATAAATTGTTACTATAGCGATTAAAATATCAAAGCCTTCCAGCGTTACAAAAGAGTCATCGGCAGCCTATCGCAGTCCACTACTCTGTACTCGCTAAGGCGCGCCATTCAGCCCTGTTTTCAGCACTATCAAGTCACTGCAGCTGTCCTGCACAAATCGTCGCTCAATGTGGTAGGGCGGCGTTCCACACTGTGTCTTCCAAGACCGTGGTCTCCACTAAACTACCTACTTATCTACCCTAATGGGTATCAGTTTTTCAATAAATGGGACCAGAATACTGCCATTTCAGCGTATTAGTCCTATGAGTTATCTCAATCACTTTGATTCTCAGATGTACCTATGTTCTCGTTTATGATACAAACAGGAATAGAGACTCCTCATTTTTACCCGGCTGCTCAAAAAAGGGTTATTTGAAATTGCTTTAACAGTAATCGTCAATAGTGGTAAGCCCATATGCATTAAATTAATCATTGAACGCGGACTAGTGCGACTGTAATTAACGCAGTTTCAGGAATAATTTGGATCACATTACACGGCCCATTATGCAGAAATGCTTTCGAATATTAATTATCTGCAAATTTGCATGTTAGCTATATAGCTACTTCTTTTTTCACGGACATCATGATTGGACTTTGTGGGAGAGGAGTTGAGTATCGCATATTTTTAGGGTGCCATGACGATTTTTCGAGTCAGTGATCTGTTTGCTCAATATTAAATATATCAAATTTGCAAGGAAAATTATAACGGATAAGATTGCTTGGCAATTAGTAGTAGTTTAAGAGTAAATAACAGCCTAAGGTATAAAATATACCTACATAAACTTGAAAGATTCCGTACAGAATACGAAATCCTTAGAAAAATATTACTTGATTTTTTGTAATGGCTACGGAACCCTATATTGAACATGTCAGACACGCTCTTTGCCGGTTAATTTTGAATTCTAAAGCTGTTTATTTATGAAAATATATAAAACGTTTTTAAAAATGTAGACCGCGTGGATAGTTTTGTCTAAGCTAAAATTAATCCAACAATAACCGCCTGTGCCTAACGGGATTCAGTTTCCCGTTAGAATAAACTAATATCTTACTTGAGTGAGGGACGCGTCATTTCAGTTTACTTAGACAAGCTATACTAACTACCTGTTAGTTTTTGAAATTAAGTTTATAGTAGGTACCTAATCTTTCCAAGTAACATTGAGATACTTATAAGTAGGTCAAATCACCGGCAATAATATCTACTGAAAGAACGAAGCACTCTAAATATATCTCATAAACTCTCGTCTATACGAATAAAGCTTCGTTCGACTTTGAGTGCTATGTTGCTGGTGACTACTTGAACAGTTTATGTATTTTTATTTTAATGTCTAACTCGCAAAAACTCGAGACTGCATAGTTGTTGTTGTTGTAACTCTTTATTGTACATAAAACATAATGAAACATATGTAATTTACATGCAAAATATGTATGCTCTGTGTAGGTAGCCACTCTCTCGGCTGTCAATAATAATAGTAAATATAAGTAATACTTGTTTAGTATCTGGCCAGAATCTAATTACCATTCATTACAAACCAGTTGAATCTGTTGAAAATAAGATTTGTTTTTAAATTAATCATTCATATTTACGTCATACTTTGTGTCCTTGCCTGGTTGTCAATAA
>NC_133491.1:8989107-8999518 GCF_025370935.1 Choristoneura fumiferana
AAATACTATACTCTCTATACTGATGGCAGTAAGGGTGAGGGTATGTTCGTAGTGCAGTATATGATCCGCAAATTAAGTTTTCTCAAAGTTTTGTACTAGACAACAATTGTAGCATATTCACTGCAGAAGCATACGCTATTATTGAAGCGCTTAAACGTATCTCATGTGTAAATAATTATAAGGATTTTCTAATACTATCACTGAGTTTCTGTAATTAAATCGCTAGAAAATTTCAAAATACATTACAAAACTAATTATTTATTATACAAAATTAGGAATATTTTGTACAGCTTCTCCCTAAAACAGATCGAAGTATCCTTTATGTGGATTTCTCTCATAAAGGAATAACTGGTAACGAAATCGCAGACCAGACTGCTTTCAAAGGATTAAATATGTTGGATGTACAAATATAGTGCACGTCCCTCTGACCGACTTTTATAGTACGTTTCGCAGAGATGTAAGAAGATACTGGACAGACATGTGGAAGAAAGATCAAGAAGAGAAAGGAAAAATGGTACGGAAATATTCAAACTGATTTACCCGTCAAGCCGTGGTACCCATGATTGAAGATGCCAGTCGGGATTTTATAACTATCATAAACAGGCTTCGGTTTGGTTTGCAATGCACCATTCCACTTGTACAGGCTCGGTTATTGTTACACTAATATTTGTTCTGCGTGCAATAACGCCGTTTGGAGACCTAGACCATATTATATTCAAATGTCATAGCTATGCACTAGACAGACTGATACTTGCCAGCGAAATAAATCAAGCTGAAGAATCCTCCCGCCGCCTCACTGACCTATTGAAAAACACAAATTGCTTCGTTCCTCTCTAAAATATATTAAAAATACAATTGGAAAATATAGTGAAATAAGTGAATTCAAGTGATCAAAAACAAGACTTCTAAAAAATAAGACTTGGCTTAAAGGTCTCGTAACCAAGCCAACAATCTCCAAAAAAAAAAATCGAACGACCAAACGTCATTGACCGTCATTCTTCTTTTGACATTTCGATACCTATGGTCTGTTTCTTAATCCGAGATACTAAAATGACGTTTCATGTGTTACCTGTTTTTTGCGTCTCATATTAAATAGTGATGTGCCGCAACCGGTTATCACCAAAAGATTTTGTAGGTACCTATGTTATATGTATAAAATATTAAGATATGAACGGATTTTACGTACTAACTTGTAGGGCACTTAGGACATTCTACAAAAGGTAACATGGGTCTAATAAAAATGCGACCGTTTTGGAGATATTTCTACTTTTTATAAATGTTGATATTTAAGTTTCAATTTCATTATAAGTACGATCCCCCTCAATGCTTACCATAAAAACACACATACCATAACACGAGAAAATGCACTGAACACATCCGATCACAATACGAGTAAATTAACGAATGTCGATCGAATACGAAAAAAAATGAATGACGTTGTGTGATATCTGTAGGGCTACTACGAAATTTGCAAATCGAAGCTCGCATCGCATTGCCCTTCCACTCTCGCATGAAATAATATTAGCGTCAACGGGACGGCACGACACAAACCTTGACTCTCGAACCTCGCAGTAGCCCTACTGCAGGGCTACTACGCAACTCGAAACTCTAAGTTCGTATCGTGCGGTCCCTCTGACACTTATACTGTTTAATACGAGAGCGAGAGGGACGGTACGATACGAAATTCGAGTTTCGGGTTTCGTAGTAGCCTTGCTGGCCCTATACTACGAAATGCAAAACTCGAGCCTCGTATGTTGCCATTCCGATGACGCCTATCTCACTTAATACGCAAGTGAAAGGGACGGGCGACACGCACTTCGTCTTCCAAGTTTTGTAGTAGCCCCTCTGTTTTATGATTTAAGTTGGCACTGTTGGCACTAGAGACTCGAACTCTGAACACTATTTAATAGATCGAGTTTCGAGTTTCGGAGTAGCCCAGCTGTACTTAGATTTTATCACTATCGTAAAAGTGCATTTATTTTTTCAAAATAGAAAGTTGAATATTGAATGCTTTAATGTTATTTTTGCGATCATAAAATATACGTTTTACCGATTATTTACAATTATATCGGAAACCGAAATCATGTAGCAGCACTGTTCGTTTTATGCTGGCCACATTATTTTTATATTTGATTGACGTTTCAGACTGTCATTTTAGTATCTAGGTTTCAGAAATAGACTCATATTTAAATTATATAGAAATTTGGTCAAGAATTGCTAAATTTTTGATAATGTCGGTGACTAGTAGACTGCCTATGGTGATCACAGAAGTTAGTAGCAAAGTACAGTTTCCTGCAAAACTTAGAGGCACAATTATTGAGAAATGGGCAAACTATTGGAAGAATCTGTTCATGGACTATCGACAGATGATCCAAGATTTACGAACTGATATTCAAGACGAACCCCATAAAGCGCTAAAGTACACAACAGGGTTGGTAACGGCGTATCTTCTTGCTCAAGCCAATCCAAGTGAATTAGACTTTAAAGATAGTTTAAAAAGATTTGCTAATGAGGCCGCACTAGTCAGTGAAGAATGTCAAAATCCGAAAGCGTATGGACATTTGCGATATTTGGAAACATGCTATAACCAGAGTGTCATTCATTACAAAAGTTTAGGAATAGCTTCGATCATGTACACAACTGAAGTGAATGATACCTGTGACCTATACAAAGCACACTGCAAATACTTGAAACCCACATATTTGAGCTTTCCCTCAAGGATAGTCGATATCGGGTTCATGGGGCGCTGGTGGAACATGTATATTAAAACCACTAATTATGATGTGAATATTTAAATTTTTCTAAGATAGACCCTCATGTAGTTTTTTATGCAGTAGTTCTTGCGACATATTTTTATCTTGTATATTTTTGTTGTTGTAGAAAAATGTAATTAAAACCATGTTATGCTTGAAGAGAATGTTTATATTTCGTTTCTTACTGATAATCTTTAAACAATTAATATCATAATCATCCCATGCAAGTATTTTCCTAAATTGCAAATATGAAAAAACCCTTTAAAATTATATTATTTCTTAGGAACATGCCAACATTCTACTAGAACTATTTGCATATTAAGAAAAATAAAACAAACATAATTTTTGTGCAAGTTGTTGGCACAAAATGTTAGAAATAATTAATTATAAATAATCAAAGAGGACATTACGGCCTCGACAAAACAATTTTGCTAAAAATGCTTATCTATTGTAAAGGTATCCTATTTTTAACAAAAAGCCTGCATTAACAGTTGGAATAAATAAATAAAACAAGTTTTTATAAATAAATTGCAAGGAATAATGACAATCATCCCAGTACATGTAATTTTATGAATGACAATCAGAATCAACAAAAAGCTTTCCTCTCACAAAATTAAATTTATTTACAATCAACTTATATCATATTAAAAAGAAATAGAGTATAAATAACACACTGATTGTTGCGCTTTGTAATTCACAGCAAAATCATTGTTGCACTGTGTAAAATAAAAATCACATCTTTGATTGTATTAAGATCTTAAAAATGAAAGTAATAAGAGTAACATAAAAAATCCTGAAAAAGTATTCTAAACTTAAAACAGCTTGTCTAAATTAAGGAAATAAACATCACACTTTATTATGACAAGGAATAATGAATGTTCTTTATTCTGATTAACCCTTCCCAACCCAACAGAGTATGAAAAGAGCTACGACAATGGACAATATTCTGATTAAAAAATGCAATCCAAAAAATGAATACTACAAAAGTACTAAAAAATATGAACCCAACTAAGGATTTGCCGAAGGGGCAATCAGAACATTGTGGGCTTAAAATGAACATAAGTATATTATACATTTACCGTGACTGCTAAGGCTTCTTGGGATATTATTATCAAAACTATAGATAGGTCCGCCCCCATGTCTAAGTAATAAGGTAATAATGTACAAACAACAAATCCTGTAAGGGCAACATTTATATTAAAATATTAAATATTTGATGTAAAAGTTAACCGGTAGGATTAAGTTACCAAAAACTTTAAATTTAAACTATACTGCTATTACAATGGAAATCAAAAATTAAATCTATCACATTTCTTTCAGACTTCCTTAATAATGTACATTAATATTTTTACATTGAGTTGTAGGTAAACAATAATGACTACAGAGTTGTCGCGAAGACTAATTAGATTAAGAAAAGCTCCATCACCATCACAGTTTAAGATCAATTACAACTTTTTAGAAGTGGGTATGAACAAAAAAATTCACATTTAAAAAATAAAAAAAACTGGTATTGACATTAAAAGAACCAACTGTTACCCCATTCACATTTCAATATATTTATGATTTTCTACCATCTAAATATACAGGAAAATTAAATAAAAACAATCACAGATAAAAACTTCTAACACGAATAAAGAATAACCTGATCTTATGGGAAAAAGAGACCCTCTTATTCATAACATAAATGATTGTTAAGATTTCGTTGACTTAGTATTGTCTATTTTATCTGCTATTTCAAGATTTGCCATTGCTTGACACAGATAAAATATAACTGCTTATATGTTTGTAACTTTTATGAATAAGAGGGTTATTTAGTGTACACTGAAACAAATCAAACAAAACACTTCTATTATACAGTTGCATGACTCGAGTCAGCGGCTGCCCATACCTGTTGCCTTAGGGTCGTAGATCCCATTTTTCCAGAATTGTGCACTCTCTTAAGGTTTTTAGAAATGTTTTTGTTCATAAATATAGTATTTCTTTAGAAATCTCAAAATGTGCACTTCCCAATGGTAAATTTCCTCAGTTAGGAGCTTTCCAGGAGGTACATTTTGACAAAAGAGCCGTAATCGCACATGTTATATAAACGGCCGTGTTATTAAGTGTACATTTTGAAAGAGTGCGTTTTGGAAAAGTGTACTCATGGGGAAAAGTGTAAATTTCGAGAAAATGCCCTAATTGGAAATGTGGACGTTTTGAGTGTATATTTTGTGGAAAGTGCACATTTTGGAGAAGTGGGCTTTACAAGCTTAGGCCTATGGATGGAGCCAATTACTTAGCTCGTCACAACGCAGCATGAATATTTGGTACACGATGAACATGTGCAAACAAAATGATCAATACAAAAAGTTGTTATTTCAAATCCAAGTTTGTAACATTTAGTCACAATCGGATTTATCAGAGCAGACAGTGTTAGGAAATAGAACGCGTCCGCCTTTAACAATAAAATCATTTTTAGATAATTTAAACATTAGGTGCTCTGATAAATCTGTAGCTCTAACTTTAACACATTAGCCTTTTGTCGCGGATTTCAAGCATATATCTTTTTCTAATACAATTGTGCAAAAGCGATGGATGTTGTCCACGATAAATAAATGTTAGTGTTTTGGCCAAACGATGGCGACAGTACAAGTCAATAGTCATGCAGCGTCGTGATTGGTCGGTCGGTGGCCGGCGGCCGCGCAGCGTCGCGTCTTCACATTAGCAGCATATCGTGCAGTTCGTAGGCGTACATTGCTTCGTTGTATTCGACGTCGTCGTCCAGGTACAACTCGTCGTCTGCAAAAATTGAAGCTATTTTTAGTCCTCACGGTCTATTGCATGACGTTTCTGACACGCGATCACAATCAGCAATAAAAAAACCGGCCAAGAGCGTGTCGGACACGCCCAAGATAGGGTTCCGTAGCCATTACGAAAAGAATCAAGTAATATTATGTGCGTTATAACACAATTAAAACACTTTAAAATCTATTACCAGAAAAAGAGCGTATCTTCACGGCACTTACGTCTTTTTGTTGAGAAGCGCAGTTTTTCGGCAATAACTCAAAAACGGTATATCCGATCATGTTGAAACCAATTTTCGTTGAAAGTATTTATTAAGCGTTACCTTTCCATATTTTATGCATATTTTTTGGACAAACGGTTTACAAGATAGAGCGGGGGGACACAATTTTAGCTACTTTGGGAGCGATTATTTCCGGAAATCCTCACTTAATCAAGAAAGTTTTTGAGAAACCTTACTATCTTTCAAAAGATAAGATTTTCTTAAAGTTAACAGAGATCAAAAATAAACACGGGTGTATAGGTAGTCCCACCAGAGTTTGGGTCATGCACATAAGAACATATTGTCATGTAATGTCAGCGGGATTTTTACATTTACTCATTCATTTCATTCATTGTCCCTTTATGCAATCAGTTCTTTCGGTAAACAGCTGTGTGTGTAATCATTCGCTTCAACCCTCATGGCACTACCTATAAATTGTATCAGACCCTGACTGACCTGAACCGAGGAAGTCATCAAAGTCGTCGTGGTCGAAGGGTTCGTCGAGCGAGTCGTCGGAGCTGTCGTCGAAGATGCGGTCCACGAAGTCCGGCCGCAGGTGCGGGTTGCTGTGGTCCTCCTCGACGTTCGGCGGAGCAGTTGTGCGCGGCAAGTCCTGGGCCTGGGTCAATCAAAATAATGGGACTGATTCACTGAATTCAAACTAATTATTAAACTGTTATTACTGATCTCATCGGTATAATTCAATATTTACTGGAACTTAAAGACTTAACACGACAAGTAACTTTTTAAGCGATTACGGAAATGATGGCTTAATAGTCATACTTGTTAAGGCCATTTTTTGGCCGGATGCTGCACTTCGTGAAGAAAGCAAGCCGCTTTTGCACATGATAGTACAGACTAAACTGAGTGATTTGACTCGCAGCAGCGGAGTTTCACCCCTTAGGAACAGAGATGGCGCCACTTCTTTAAAAATATTTCAAAAAATCTACAAGCTAAAGTAATAAACCGATTTCAATGTTTAATATCTCAAATGAGAGCCTATAATATACGTTACTTAGAAAAAAATACAAAAAAATATTTACAAAAACTTTTGTCAAAAAACGCCATCTTAAGTTTTTATTTCTTACCTGATTGGTAGTTTTTACTTGATTGCTTAAAAAAACTGTATGCAACATGAATGGTTTAATGCATGTACATATTACTGAGTACATAACGAGTATTTAATAAAATCCGACACCGATACCTATCATATTTAACGAAATATGAAAGTTTAAATGTGAGCACAAATTTCTTTAAAAAATATTTCAAAAAATTCTACAAGCTAAAGTAATAGACCGATTTCAATGTTTAATATCTCAAATTAAAGCTCATAACATTCATTATTTACAAAAAAATATAAAAAAAATATTTACTGAAAACTTTTGGCAAAAAACACCATCTCAAGTTTTTTTTTCTTACCTGATTGGTAGTTTTTATTTGATTGCTTAAAAAACTGTATGCAACATGAATGGTTTAATGCATATACATATTACTGAGTACATAATAAGTATTAAAAAAAAAATCGACACCGATACCTATCATATTTCACGAAATATGAAAGTTTAAATGTGAGCACAAATTTCTTTAAAAAATTCAATAAATTCTACAAGCTAAACTAATAAACCGATTTAAATGTTTAATATCCCAAATTAAAGCTCATAAAATTCATTAGGTAGAAAAAAATATAAAAAAATATTTACTGAAAACTTGTGGCAAAAAACGCCATCTTAAGTTTTTATTTCTTACCTGATTGGTAGTTTTTACTTGATTGCTTAAAAACATTGTATGTTGTATGCAACATGAATGGTTTAATGCATACTTATATATATTTCTGAGTAAATAACAAGTATTATAAAAAAAAACCGACACCGATACCCTTCATACTTCACGAAATATTTAAGTTTAATTGTGCACGCTTTTCTTACAAATAAATTTCAACGAAATCTTCAAGTGAAACTAGTACTCTGATTATAATGTTTAATGTTAAATGAAAAGAAGAACGAAATTACCTAATTTATTAAAAAAAAGTTTTTTCCTGGTGTTACGAAAAAATATAATTACTTTAAAATTTTAAATTAGTAATTATTAAACAATAAATAAAACTATACCGTTTCCGGCATAGTTGGTTCTGAGATGTAATATATATTGCTTAGTAGTTGGCGAATTTATTTAAAAATTAGCTTTTTATCTGATAGGTAGGGCTACAGCTTATAGATATGTCACATTTGAAATAAAAGACTATGAACATCAATGTTTATCAAATATTTAAATTAAAACCTATAAGTCCTCTTCGGGTTCATCGGCAGATGTAGAACTGAAAAGGAAAAGTCGTTTTGAAGTACTTGTGCTATTCCAATACTACAAAATCACAGATCTTTTAGACACGGACTGTGTTGCTGTAATTACTGTTGAATTATTTTTGTGCCTAGTTGATTACCATTAGATCTAAAATTTTGTGCCTACCTGTGGAAATCAGTGGTCAGCATACAAAATAACCCTGCATTGAATATTATATTAACTTACTTTTGATTTGTACAGCCACCTTTGCAGGATTTACACTGGGCAGTGCATGGTAAGCTGACCCGACGACACCCACAACGCATGGTATCGCAGCCAGATTTCCAGCCACAATACTTAATGGTCCAAGAGGCTTACTTTCTTTTGCCAACTCTCTTTTGCCTTAGTCCATCCCAAGAAGATGGACATGGTACGGAAACTTCTGGTTTCAGAGCGTTTCTCCATATTTGGCCCGCTTGGTAAGCTGCACGCAGTGTATGTTTATAGAGAGCATGTCCATACCATGTCCATCTTCTTGGGGATGGACTAAGGCAAAAGAGAAGGACTCCAGAATTGTCGGCATTTACTGCGATTTGGTCGCAATTAAGCCTCTTGGACCATTGTGGCTGCAAATCTGGCTGCGATACCATGCGTTGTGGTGTGGGTGTCGTCGGGTCAGCTTACCATGCACTGCCCAGTGTAAATCCTGCAAAGGTGGCTGTACAAATCAAAAGTAAGTTAATATAATATTCAATGCAGGGTTATTTTGTATGCTGACCACTGATTTCCACATCTCAGAACCAACTATGCCGGAAACGGTATAGTTTTTATTTATTGTCTTAATAATTACTATTTAAAAGTAAGTAAAGTAATTACATTGTTTCGTAACACCAGGAAAAAACTTTTTTTAAAATAAATTAGGTAATTTCGTTTTCTTTTCATTTAACATTAAACATTATAATCAGAGTACTAGTTTCACTTGAAGATTTCGTTGAAATTTATTTGTAAGAAAAGCGTGCACAATTAAACTTAAATATTTCGTGAAGTATGAAGGGTATCGGTGTCGGGTTTTTTTTTATAATACTTGTTATTTACTCAGAAATATATATAAGTATGCATTAAACCATTCATGTTGCATACAACGTACAATGTTTTTAAGCAATCAAGTAAAAACTACCAATCAGGTAAGAAATAAAAACTTAAGATGGCGTTTTTTGCCAAAAGTTTTCAGTAAATATTTTTAATATTTTTTTTCTACATAATGAATTTTATGAGCTTTAATTTGGATATTAAACACTTAAATCGGTTTATTAGTTTAGCTTGTAGAATTTATTGAATTTTTTTAAAGAAATTTGTGCTCACATTTAAACTTTCATATTTCGTGAAATATGATAGGTATCTGTGTCGAATTTTTTTTTAAATACTTATTATGTACTCAGTAATATGTATATGCATTAAACCATTCATGTTGCATACAGTTTTTTAAGCAATCAAATAAACTACCAATCAGGTAAGAAAAAAAAACTTGAGATGTGTTTTTGCCAAAAGTTTCAGTAAATATTTTTTTTATATTTTTTTGTAAATAATGAATGTTATGAGCTTTAATTTGAGATATTAAACATTGAAATCGGTTATACTTTAGCTTGTAGAATTTTTGAAATATTTTTTAAAGAAATTTGTGCTCACATTTAAACTTTCATATTTCGTTAAATATGATAGGTATCGTGTCGGATTTTTTTTAAATACTCGTTATGTACTCAGTAATATGTACATGCATTAAACCATTCATGTTGCATACAGTTTTTTTAAGCAATCAAGTAAAACTACAAATCAGGTAAGAAAAAAAACTTAAGATGGCGTTTTTTGACAAAAGTTTTTTGTAAATATTTTTTTTGTATTTTTTTTTATAAGTAACGTATAAATAGGCTCTCATTTGAGATATTAAACATTGAAATCGGTTTTATTACTTTAGCTTGTAGAATTTTTTGAAATATTTTTTAAAGAAGTGGCGCCATCTCTGTTCCTAAGGGGTGAAACTTCCGCTGCTGCGAGTCAAATCACTCAGTTTAGTCTGTACTATCACTGTGCAAAGCGGCTTGCTTTCTTCACGAAGTGCAGCATTTTGTCTCTAACAAGTATGACTAAATGTCATTATGTCTAATTTTGACGAAATCACGCGTCTTTGTGAAAATGCCAGTATTTTATAGGATTTAAATTCGGATTTTGTTCGATATTTCGAAGCTCTATATTTCGCAGCAGTTGCATGTCGTTTCGGTGATCTTGGGCGCATGCCAATTGCGAAATATATACGTAGAGCTTCTCTAAATCAAGGTACGCG